>NW_019268519.1:2526826-2539719 GCF_002738365.1 Cucurbita moschata | reverse complement strand
AAAAAAAAAAAAAAAAAAAAGAAAAAGAAAAAAAGAAAAAAAGAAAAGAAACAGCCTAATTGGACACCCAAGCCTAAGTTGAGAGGTCAAAAGAAAAAAAAAAGCCTCCAATCTAAATTAATGAGAAAGCACCATGTATTACAAAAAGAATGGTGTAAGGCACTCCATGTAGAGAAAATAAACTGTACATTTTCATGAAAAAAAAAAAAATAATTTGAGGAATTCTTATGTGAGAACAATCTGCTACTCCTTTCTTTCAATAAAGCCCAAAAGCGAGATCTTCAGGCATTAGTCCACAAAATATTGGATTTCTCCTTAAACCATCTGCCGGAAAGCAACTCTTAAAGGCCATCAACTATGTTTTTGGGGGTTGCCTAGCCAGATTGAAAGTATTTAGGATGAAGCACTGCCCCCTTATATGCAAACCAACAATGGAGGAAAGGGAGGTTACTAGATTCGGAATTCTAGCTGCAAAGGAAGCAAATAATGGGAGAGAGAGTCAATTTTGGATGTCTTCTTTGCACCCTATCTAAGGCATCCAAGCTGCTATGTGCTAGAGACCAAATGAATTTTTTTTCCTTTTTTTGGTCTATTCCCGACCCAAATTAGCTTGAATCTGATGGAGTTAAGCAGTGCTTCCAAAAAGTAAATTAGAAGCTGATTTACTGGAGAACAGCCCCTAAGCCTATGGAGTCCAGAAAATTTGATTGTCTTCTTCATTTGGCCTTTTAAATTCTTCGATTGTTCGGCCTCTTTCCTTCTAGGATTCTTCGAAGAGAGTTAGCGACTTCTAGACTTGACATGTAGAAGAAGTGGATAGGATTATCATGATTGTATGCTGGCATGACAGCTTTGTGTTCACTAGTAGGATGCATGTATTGAAGTCCTTAATTTCTAAGGTTTTGTGATAAGTGCCGGATTTTGTGGCATACTAGTTTCACGGTTGTCCTTTGGAGCCTTGTTTCTCTTTGGGCATTATCTGCCCAAGATTTTTGTAATTACCCACTAATTCGGATTACTTTGGATTGGAACCCCTTATTGCCAAAAGACAAGTATTTCTTGAGTGCTTATCCTTTCCTTTTCCATTTTAATGAATAAAAAAGAAAAATCCTTCCCTATGCTATATGAATCATTGTGAGTAAGAACTATTTTGTGAAATTAGAACTTTATTACGCTTAGTTTATCCCCTTTGTGTTTGGGGTTGATAGATTGTGACCCTTTATTGTACTAAATATGGCAACCTGGATTATTTTTGGTCTTCTCTTCGCTTGCATTTCACTTCTCCCATTAATCTCTTTTCTTTTCTTTTCTTTGATTTGTTTCACATCAATTAGTATAAGGAAATTGGTAATCACTCCACAACTTGCAAACCCCTAGTGCATACGTAATTGTTTTCTGGGGTATTCTTCCTTGATAATATAGAGTATATGTGTTATCGGTGACTATATTCTAGAAATGCTAAAATGGATAACCTAGGGTCTGGGGATGATATTTTTTCTGCATTTAGATGTTGGTGACAACAGCATCCTTATTTCTTCACTTACAATTTTGCCCCAAAGGAGGTCCCACTGGCTTTAATCATCTTATTATTTGTTGATAACCTCTTTATTACTCTCTCTTAAAATCCCTGACTATAACTAGGTAGACTATGAGATTCTTTCTGGGTGATTTGTAAAGAAAGCTTGTAAGTATAATGGTTTGTGATTCCCCTTCTCATGGAGTAATTTCAATTTTTTTTTTTTTTTTTTGAAGGAATAGGGGGAACCTTGAGGGTGAAAGGTCTTGTTGTGATTTTTCTTGTTTTGATTTGTAATTGTTGGAGTTCTTTCTTGCAATTACTATCGGTGGCTTATCTTTTTTAATGAACCGGCACTTAGCAAAAAGAGGAAAAAGGAAAAGAAAAAGAAGAACAAGCCTCCTCTTTTGGCAATATCAAGGGAACATTACAATTACGCAAATATTTGGACAAAGTACACCATTTGGAAGCAAAACAAGTAATTGAATCCAAACCTCATCCGAACTAAAGGAGGAAACCTGAAAATCTCTGTGGTTGCTTTCCAACTTAAGCTTCAAACAAAAACTATGACCACATTTATCCATAGGACTTTAGCTTTGCCTTTGAAAATGTGACCATACAGAAGTTACACTAAAGCCAGCTTGCCAATAAATGGAAAACATCAGGAAGTGTGGATTGATTTAAACAGGAATCTCCAGCATTTAGTTTGAAGGTGACAATGAAGAAAAATGATTTTGGTCCTCCGAAGTGCCCCCTATTACAAATCCAGTATCAAGTGGGGTGGAATGAATAAAATTTGTTTTGCAGCTTTGCAAGCATTCAGATACTTCGAGGAACTGTCCATAAGAACTTTACCTTCTTTGGAACTTTTGCTTTTCAGATGACCCTTATTTCATGCATTTGAAGAGTGCGATTGCATACTTTTTCTACAATTGAGATTACATTCTTCATAGAGAGACTTGAGCTGAATTTTCCACTGCTTTCAACGGTCCATGTTTTAGAATCTGGCAAGTTATTTGGGTGAGGTTTTTGCAAGCAAAAGAATGAGGAAGTTCCATTAGTTGACTTCAGCTTCAATTTCTTCTGTAGAAAAGATCCCACGTCATACTTCTTTGACATGGGTAACTTTTGAGAGTTTGCCACCCTATGAAGCCTAGGAAAGATTAAAAAAAAAAAAAAAACTCATTAGTCGACAATTTTTTTTTGATACTATAATCACTTCATTGTATAGTTCTTTGACTGACACTTTGAATAGGGAGAATGCCATAATACTCTCCCCACTCCCATTCACCTTTTTAGTATCTTTGGCCATTGCGTGAGGATATACATTTACTCATCTTTCTGCAAATTCTTTTGTATGTGGATGTGCTTGTTCAGAAGAAGAGTGAGAACCTAGCAATTTCATCTGGAGAACAAACAGATGCTCTTAACCCTGAAAATAAGAATACTTTGGGTAAAGGAAGTAATTTATCGGCTCACCAAACTGCTGCAAATAATGCCGATGTCATGTACATGGAAGAGTTTGATGCCTCCATTGCTACCTTAAATATTGTAAGTTCAATGTATCTTCTGGAAAAAAAAAATTCAATTATTGAGACGTGACAATTTTAAAATGTCTGATTACAGGCTATTGTATGGTTCAATCTTCATGAGTATGCAAAGGCGTTAGCAGTTCTTGAACCTTTATATCAAAATATTGAACCCATATATGAGGTACTGGAGTTTATTGATTATATTGGTGGTGGGAATCGTCTTTTAATTGCTCTATTAATATGCAGACCACAGCTCTTCGTATTTGCTTTTTGCTGCTGGATGTTGGATTAGCCTCCCGTGATGCATCATTGTCTGCAGTAAGTGGCTGTATTAGATTTTTGTTTATCGCTTGCAGACTTTAAATTTTAGTAGTCTTGTAGTTGCTGATTTTTATATGTTGCTAATACTTGTTAACTTGTCTCATTATGTACAAGAGTTACATGTTTTCAACTTTGTCCGCTTTATCATTTCCTGTAATTAAATCTTAATTTTTTTACGAAACTTGCACTAAAAGTTATGAGCATCAGTTGTTTTATCCTTCTGCCCGGACAGATGTACTACCTTCATTTCCGTGTAAGGTTAGATTATAGTCCTCTACAATAGCCTTCCTATTCATGTTAGAAAATGTCATGTGCTCTTTATATTTTCTGGAATTTGTACCATCTGTTCTTGGCATGTGTTCTTACTCTGTTGTCTTTAATGGAACTGTTATCTGCCATCAAATGCGTGACGATATATTCAAAACGGTTTTCTCATGTATTTTTGTCAGGATGTTCTACTTTATCTGGAAAAAGCTTTTGGGGTTACCAATGCGATCCAGAGTGAAACTGGAAGTACAGGGGCACAACAATCCACAAATGTGGTTGCAAAATCTTCATCTGTTCCTAGCAATGCTTCTGCCTCCGAACCTTCTAATACAGATATAGCTGTCAATTCCTTGGAGAGTCCTCTATCAAGAACTTTGTCAGAGGAGACATTTGAGTATGAGTCCATGTTATCAACGTTGGATATTGGTGGACAGAATTTACCAGCACAGGCTGGTTTTTCATCCTCAAATGTTCTTTTAAGGACACCAGTTTATCGGTCTCTATCTACTGTTGATCTCAAGCTTAAACTGCAACTGTATAAGGTTCGCTTTCTTCTTCTCACTAGAAATTTAAAGCAAGCAAAGCGCGAAGCAAAGCATGCCATGAACATTGCTCGTGGGATAGATTCATCCATGGCTCTTCTCTTGAAGGCTGAACTTGAATATGCCCGTGGCAACCATCGTAAGGCCATGAAGCTACTACTGGCATCAGGTAATCGGACGGACATGGGGATTTCAAGTATGTTAAACAACAACCTTGGCTGCATATATAATCAACTGGGGAAGTATCATACATCTACTGTAGTCTTTTCCAAAGCTGTATCTAGTAGTTCGGCTCTTTGGAAGGATAAAAAACCAAAGACTGTTTCACAAGACAACTCTCTTCTTATCGTGTATAATTGTGGTGTTCAGTACTTGGCTTGTGGAAAACCACTTCTTGCTGCCCGATGCTTCCAAAAAGCCGGTTTGATTTTCTATAATCGCTCTCTGTTGTGGCTCCGACTTGCTGAATGCTGCTTAATGGCTTTAGAGATGGGGCTGCTAAAGGACAACCTTGCTGAATCCGATAGATCGGATCTCAAGGTTCATGTTGTTGGAAAGGGAAGATGGAGACAGCTTGTATTGGAGGATGGAATTTCGAAAAATGGATGTGCATTTTCCTCTGGAAAAGAAGCTGGGCATTTCAGCAGCGAAGGACAACCTAAGCTGTCAATTTCTTTTGCACGGCAATGTCTCTCTAATGCTCTGTACTTGTTAAACCATTCAAAGACGAGCTTTTCGAATTCTGTCGTGGCCTCTAATTCTTCCTTGGAGGAAAAAGATTCAAGTGAAGTGGCGCCGTCAAGGAGAAATTATAAGAACTTACACTGTATTGATTCCAAAGCTTCCCTGGTAACTTCAGGCTCTAATCAGATAAGTTCAAATGGTGATGCGAAAGAACAGAAAGGTGCTTCATCAATTCAGGAACTTGTGCAAAACTCCCTCTCCTACTATGATGAGATTACTCGGAGAGAAAACCTGTTGATTAAGCAAGCACTTCTTGCTAACCTGGCTTATGTGGAGTTGAAACTGGGAAACCCATTGAGAGCCCTAACACTTGGAAGGTCTATCTTGGAGCTTCCAGAATGTTCTAAAGTTTATACATTCTTAGGCCACGTTTATGCTGCAGAGGCCCTTTGCTTGCTAAATAGACCAAAAGAAGCTGCCCAGCATTTACTATACTATTTATCTGAAGGAACTAATTTCAAATTGCCATTCAGTCAAGAGGACTGCGAGGTATGGCGAGTAGATGGGACTGCTGATCTTGAAGGGGCAAATGGAGGATCCACAACCGCTAATAGTTCATCTCAGGATGACCCTCACGGTATGAAGTTCCTCAGACCAGAGGAAGCACGGGCAGTCCTCTTTGCAAATTTTGCCACAGTTTCGGCTTTACAAGGGGAATTTAAACAGGCCCAAGAGTTTGTATCAGAAGCATTATCGATTATACCAAACAGTCCAGAAGCCAATATGACTGCAGTTTATGTCGATCTCGCTCTCGGTAAGTCTCAAGAAGCTATTGCCAAATTAAAACAGTGTAGTTGTGTAAGGTTCCTCCCCAGTGGATTGACAATGGAAAGATCTTCGTGATTGTTGTAACTGGTGGCTTTGTATTAATGTCCTGCCCTCATGTTAGTGCTAGTCAATGGGCTAGTCGGCTAGATAGTAATCTTTAGGAGGAACATATGATATATAGCTCACTTCAGAGAATAAAATTGATGTTCAATTTTTTCTTTTCTTTTTAATTTTCATCCCTAGGGTTCATTAGCAGTTGTGTATCTGTTTTTTTGGTTAGCGGAGATGCTATCCTATTGTTACCTTGAACGTTGATAGAGTTTTCTTGAGAAAGAAATTGGAAAGATGTATTTTTCTCTCTCTTGCCTTTATAAGTTTCCAGAGCCAAGGTTCCCTATCTTGTTATTCTTGATGAATTATGTCTTTGACAATTTACAAAGGACAGTCAATCTCTTTTATGTATTCATGAATGTGAGATTATAGTTTCGCAGTGTATCGAGCGGGAGAGCGGGAGAGATAGTAGTGTAAGGTAGGTGATGGAGAGTGTGACAATTCAAGTCTTTCTAGTCCACTCTAGCAGATATTGTTTTCTTTAGATTTTTTTTAAAACTTCTTTGGACTTTCTCTTTCGAAATTTTCCTCAAGATTTTTAAAACGAGTCTGCTAGAGAGATGTTTCCACACATTTATAAAAAGTGTTTCGTTCTCCTCCCCAACCAATGTGGGATCTCACAATCTACCCCCTTTGTGGCCTAGTGTCCTCGTTGACATTCATTCCCTTCTCCAATTGATATGGGACCTCCGCAATCCACTCTCATTCGGGGCCCAGCGTTCTTGTTAGCACACTGCCTCTTATTCACGCCCTTAGAGTTCAGCCTCCTCGCTGGCACATCGCCTAGTGTACCACCTCGTGTTTACTCCCTTCGGACTCAGTCTCCATCGCCCGATGTCTAGCTTTGATATCATTTATGACAACTTAAGTCCACATTTTGTAGATATTATTTATTTATTTTTTTTTAAGTTTTCCTTTCCAGTTTTCCGTTAAAATTTTTAAAATACGTCTACTAAATAGATATTTCCACGCTTTTAAAATGAATGCTTTAGAGACGGACAACACACATGGGGTTAGTCGGTCATGTGCTCTCTCATCTTACAACTTTTTTTTTGTGTGTAATAAACTAACTGACAAAACTCCTCCCATGTGGTTCATCCCTCATTGGTTTCTCCTAACTCCCATCCTTCCTTATCCCTAATACTTTCCTTCTTCCTCCATTTTCATTTTTTTTCTTTTTATTCCTTGCTACCCTCCACTCCACTCCACTCCACTTCACCACACCATTATTCATAACTCCGTGTCTCTACCAAAATTGTGATAAATAGCTTCCAACTCTTCACTTCTATGCTCATTCTATATTTACTACACATCCTTCATTTTTTTATTTATAAATTTCATACTTCCTTTAAAGTATTTGGTTGACCATTTATGAAATTAATTTTGGATTTAAACTATATTTTGATTATCTAATTATTTGTTTTCTTTAATGCTGAAATTGTGCTCTTCCGGCTAAAAAGGATGTTGTTTTGGTCATTTTTAGGGGGAAAAATAACTACCACACACAGTAAAACAATTTTAATGTTTATAAGAATTTGGTCAAACAAAAAAGATAAAAGGCTGTCAAATCAAAGGGACCAATAATATATCTTATAATAGTATCCTTATCTATGTCTTCTTTTGGAATGCAGAAGATGAGACTTCCTACCAAATAATAGTAATAATAAATCTTCTAATAATTTTAATGTTAAATTATAAAATTTGCATAAAATAGTTAGAATTTAGTAACGTTTCATAAAACTTAAATATTAAAATTTTATCAAACCATAGAACTATTTATGAAATTTCAATTCTTAAAACCATAGAAATTAAAATTTAAACATTTTTCTAAAAAATTAAACGTATAAATACAATTTCCGCCTATAATTTTTTTTTTTAATCTACTTCTTATATCTATATTTTCAACCACTAATCCAAAATTTGAAAACTTGAAAAAAAAAAAAGTTAGTAAATATTTATTTTATCTTTAAAATTTGCCTAAAAATTTATTTATTTTTTTTCTTTAAAGAAAATGAAACTCAATGGAAAGGAATCTAACATTCAAAAGTAAAATAAAATAAAAAAAAAAGAATAAATAAATAATTTGTAGTGGAAGAAAATGTTGTTCAATAACTCAAAACTTATTAAGATACACAAAGACAAACGGATTTAAAGGAGGGAGGGTCCTTCAATACTTTCACGTCTCGGTCAGTACGTTTTGGCATAGCCTCAGTGTCTTCCATAAGCAAACTGAAATTACCAAAAACCCCTTTCCTTTTCTCTCTTATTCTCTCTACACAGCAACGAAACCAAAGCTGAAAAAATGGTCTAAAATGGAAATTAAGTTAATTGAAGTAAATGCAGAAACGCCACCGTTTTCCCGACAGCCCCTCCCTTCCATCCTTTTAATTTAACACATTATTTATTAATGTCCTCAGATTTTATTAGGTCGAACATAAATTCTTTATTTAATAAATATTTTTATTTAAATTTAATAAGAAAGAGAGAGAGAGAGAGAGAGACATAACACAACATAACAACAATTATCACAATTTAAAATTAAATTGTTTACAACATCGGCAATGCCATTACAGAAAATTAAAATTAAATCCAAAAATAAAAATAAAAATAAAAATAAAAATAAAAAAGAGACAAAGATTTGACTAGACATCCTCTCATGTCGACTCCATTTGGATACCATCAATCAGACCTGAAAAATAAAAAATAATAAAATAATAAAAAATAACATATTGATTAATCAAGATAATAAGTCTCTCAACAAAATTAATTAGATTTTAATATAGTTTAAAGCATGTTTTAAACATATAAATAGTAAATTATTGATTTAACCTAAGTTTTTGAATGAATCACGTGGGGGTAGAGACGAGAAAAATATATATTAAGAGGGGAAGATATGATTTAACCTGGTTTTTTGTTGTTCTAAAGGGAGCAAGTGTAGCCAGGGGGAGGGGTCTTCCCACAGCTGATGAGGAGCTGAAGGGCAATGGGAACATAGATGTTAAGGCTAAGAGCCTTAATTTTAAGGGTAGTGCAAAGGCAAACCGCGGCTTCCACCTCAGCCAGCCCTGAGAGTACCGGGCAGCATTCATTCACTGCAGGGTCTCCTAGCCCAATGTGCACCAGCCCGCCTAGAAGATCCACACATGCGCCCAATTTCAGAGTGTCAATTGGGCAGGTCTCTTTCCCCGAGGGGGGGCAGGGCTTCGACGCCGGAGATGGCTTTGTGAGAACTGGAGGGACGGTGACTGGAGGAAGGGTAACGGGAGGGAGGGGTGGGAGGTCGACAGGCGGTTTGACGATGGGGGGGAGGGAAATTGGCGGTTTTACGACGGGAGGGAGGTCGATGGGCGGTTTGACGATGGGTGGGAGGGTGATGGGTGGAAGGCCAATGGGGCCTCCTTTAGGGGACTTGGAACCGGAGCCGGGCTTGCCCTTTTTGGGTGGCGGGTTGCCGCAGGCGCCGCAGCCGAAAATGGGAGTGGCGGTGGAGAGGAAAAGCATGCAAACTAGGAAGAGGGAATAAATTTTTGAGGACTCCATTTTTTCTTTTTTTTTTTTCTTTTTTTTGGTTTATAATTTTAAAAAATTTTTTGGGGTGCGAGTTAAAATGAGTGGGAAGGAAGGGTGGGGTTATATAGGAATAGTAAGGAAAAGAAGAAAACAAAAGAGCTCTAAAAACAAATCACGTGAACATGGGGCTATGCCAACCATGATCTAAAGGACATCTTCCTAGTTGGCATTGGCTCTTTGCAATTTCATTACCTATCCACTTTTATCCATTTCTAAATTCTATTCGATTCTCATAAATCGAAAATAAAATATCTACGGATTGTATTGTANTGTCTGTTTTTTTTTTTTTTTTTTTTTTTTTTTTTTTTTTTTTTTTTTTTTTTTTTTAATCAAGGAAATGAATCTTTTTTTATCTAAGAATCAACAACTAAACCAAAGGTTGATTCTTCGGAATCATTTCTTTCTTTAAATGAAATCTCTTTTGTTTGTGATAATATCTCAGATTCATTATTATGGATTATTCCTATAAAGGTTTCTTACATCTCTCCCTCATGGCCCGAATAATAATCAAAATTCCAAAATTAGGGTCAGTAATTTTCAACTAATTGAAAAAAACAATCAGAGTTTTTCTCCCACATGGATTGAAGAAACAAACCAAACATTTCCGTGTGAAAACCTCTCATTAACAGACATATTTTAAAAAAAATTATGAGGCTGATGGCGACACGTATTAGACCAAAATGGACAATATTTGCTAGCAATAGACTTGACCCGTTAAAAATGATATTAAAGCTAGTGTGCCAACGAGGGTGTGGGGCCCTCCAAGGGAGATGGATAGTGAGATCGTTGAATTTCTTATAAGGGTGTGAAAATTTCTCTCTAATAGACACTTTTTAAAACCATGAGACTGATGACGATACGTAATGGACTATAACGATTACAAGTGATATCAAAGCCAAGTTTAGAGCGGTGTGCTAGCGAAGACATTGGACCACGAAGGGGGGGGGAGATTTTAAGTCCAGAGAAAAACAACACAATTCCTTATAAGTTTAGAAACCACTCCCTACTATGAAGCTAAAGATAATACTTAACGGGTCAAAACAGACAACATCAGTTAGCGCTCAGATTAGACTATTACGTGTCTATAAGTTACTTCAACGTTGTAGCACGCACCCGAACATTATCTTGATCTATTTTCTCTACTCCTTCCGATTTTATCTTCTTAGCAGAGATTGATATAACAAATGTCATCAAAACAGTAGAACATGGGATCCTAATTCATTTCAATTATGAGAATAGAAACCCTCTATCCCTGCAATGATTAAGCAATGGGGTCCTCGATAATACAAATCTATGAACACCGCACATTTCAATAATAAAAATATGAGAAAAAAAAAAAACAAAACAAAAACAAAAACAAAATGATACTGAAAGTTGAACAATTGAGAGCGAATAATAAATAGAGTGTGGATTTTTGCGAAATAATTAAAAAGGTAGCAATGAATGTGAACCAGCTCATTCATGCCGATTCCTTCATAATTTTGCATGGGAATTTCTGAAGAACAATAATTGTTGAGCTCCATGCTTAAACCGCTGATTCCAACATAATTTGTGATCCAAATCGTTTTTCACCGCGTTTCTTGTAGTTTGCTATAGATGTAGGTAGGCAGGTAGCTAGCGTTTGTTGTGTCAATCTGTTTGCCCGTTTGCCTTATTGGAACACGAAAACAAAGAAGCGAGAGGGATTTGAGAGATAGCATACAGCTAGCAGGCATGTGGGGGTGCCCATGCATGGTAGCTACAACAACAGGTCACACCACAAAGATGTATATTACAACAACCAATGTCTCCACATATCTATAATATCCTTCATTTTTTACCTCAAATCCCGACGTCTTTTAACGCTTCGTCTCGATAGAAATGTCATTTTTATTTTTGTTAACTTTCTACATGGATGAAGAAGATTCCAATCAGTTGAATTATGTTCAATTTGATAGTTTCAATTTGTAACAGTCTAAATCCATTCGGGATGAATTGTGAGATCCCACATTGGTTGAGGAGGGGAAAGAAGCATTCCTTATCAGGGTATGAAAATCTCTCTCCATTAGATGCGTTTTAAAATCGTGAAGAAATCCCTTGAAGTAAAGCTCAAAGAAGACAATATTTGCTAGTGGTAGGTTTGAGCTGTTATACAATTGGATGTTTATAGTTTAATCAAATCTCATGAATTATTGGACCATTATTGTACTGAGTAATAGATATATCACGTTTTGAAATAATAATTGATTGTATTAGAGGATAGACGAATCAAATTGAAACTTTTGAAATAATAAATTCCAAATTGAAGGGCTCTATGGTGATGCATTATTTTCATTTCTAAACGGAGCAAAAAAAGAGTTGCATAAAGGGAGGGAGAGGGAGAATGTAACAACCCAAACCCATCGATAGCAAATATTGTTTACTTTGGCCAGTTACGTATAGCCATCAGCCTTATAATTTTAACATGCGTCGATTAGACAAAGATTTATCCACTGTTATAAGTAATGCTTGTATTTGTACGAAAATTTGAATTAACGTGAGCGTACAGTGGAAAGTGTTCGTGTGAAGGAGGAGAGGAGAGAGAGAGAGAGAGGCATGTGGGTGGATGGTGAAGGAAAGGTGTGTGAGCCATGGGTGGGATGAGGTTAAAAGAGATCAAGCTGTATGGTTTTTTGTAACCTTGTGAGATCCGTGATTTTGCTGTCCTCATCATTCATGTGATTGCTTCTTTCTTTCTTTTCTCTCCAATATCTTCTCCTTCCCATTTTATCTTATTTTTTCTTAAATTTATTGATTTAATTTTAAAATATAATATCTTAACCAACTCTAAAATTATTATATCGAATACCAAATGATTTGAGTTATTATTATATCGAATAAATATACTAGATTGATAAATTTAATTTTTTATTCTATAATAATATTATACTTACTGTTTTATAAACATTTCGAAAACATATTTCGAGTAAAAAAAATTATTAAATGGTAGGATGAAAAATGGAGTGACTAAAAAATATTATATTTGGATAAAAATAGATATTTTAAACGTTTATTGAAAAAAAAAAAGTGAAGATTAATATGGAAAAAGAAATGAAATTGACGTAGTTTTTAAGAATTTAAGCCGTCTATAATTAGAAGCATCTCAATTTACTTTTAAAGAAAGGCAATAATGTAAGGGAACTTTTTGATATATATATATAATATATAATATATGGAGGGAGATATTGATGCTTCAAGAGGTTGGTAATTAATAAAAATTGGCTATATTGGCTAATTATTCAGAAAAATGAGACGACACAAAATCAGAGCTGTTTCCTGACTTTGCATGGGAAGGGGATGGCAGAGCTATTAATGGGTTTTTGTTGTGTGCGGTGTCGCGTAGAGTAACATTTCTTCTTTCCTACTGATGGCTGTGGATGCAGGACGGAGATCTACGATCGAGTGGCTCTTCTTCGTTTGATTAACGCCCACTTGGGTGAAAGTACATCAGTTGATTTCTACCACACATTCCGTGGACCCCACCATGTCCCCCCCCCCCCCCCC
>NW_019268519.1:2457384-2526157 GCF_002738365.1 Cucurbita moschata | reverse complement strand
TGTCCCCCCCCCCCCCCTTTAACTTTAACTTATTATTTTTTATTTTTAAATTCACGTTTAAAAGTACCTTTTAAATTTCTTTTATATTAAAAAGAAAAAGGTAACTTTCAAAATTTACTTTGTACTCGATTGCGTAATTCAGAACACTTCGCAACGTATTTAAAAACATTTCAAGGTAAGGTAATCTTTCAAAACTAAATTTATATTTTTACTATAATACTATATTGAATCAAAATTAAATTGATCAATTACAAGAAATTTAATATATATAACACAAGTTACAAAAGATTATGTGTTTTTTTTTTTAAAGAAAAAAACCATCGATTGAATTGTTTTAGTAAACGATTTGAGTCTACAAATTCAAATATTATAGAGAGAAAACGATATATATGTTCTTGAAGAAAGAATATATTGTCAAATATGAACAAAGAACTTTAAGACGAAAGATGAAAGATGAGAGATGGACGCCTTAGATATGATTCATGAACGTCCACTTATTTTTTGAATTCATATGTGGGGATAGAGAGCCATTTGGTACTTGTTGGGAGAAGTGGCAGATATAGAACGTATGATAATAATACAACCACTTGTGAAGAACTAGCTAACTCAAAAGATGGTAGATTGTGAAAATGATTTGAAGTATAGGGCTTATAGTTGAGTACGTGTTTGGCATGTCTTTTGAAAGAAAGTGTTTCGAGGTGAAATGTTTAGTTTTATTAGGGTTGAGTTTGAAGGTTCTGACTCGGGTTTGAAGTTTCATGGCATAAAAGAGATCTTTAAAATTAATATGAGACTTAAGTTATTATAAAACACAAAGTGGAGTTGTGTTCTAAGTTTAAATTGCACTCATTGAATGGAGATTGAGCTCTCATATTTGTAATAGTCGTCCCATCAACAACGTCATAACAGTGCAAGGGGTCAACTTTGTTAGCGGATGGGATAATGGATGCCTCGACCTTGGCTCATCGATGGACTCATGACGTATTTTCCTTATGAGTAACCAATTGAGATGCTCAATTCAGTCCCACAAACCTTTGACGAGCCTTTGACGAGCCTTTGACTTGGGCTCATCGATTGATTCAAAGTGTATTTTCCTTGTGAGTAATCAATTGAGAGTGTTCAATTCAGTCTCACAAGTCTTCGATTTGGGCTCATTGGTCGATTTGGGGCGTATTTCCTTATGAGTAATCAATTGAGATGCTCACTTTGGTCCTATAAGCCTTTGACGAGCCTTCGACCTGGGCTCATCAATCAATTCAGGGCGTCTTTTCTTTATGAATAATCAATTGAGACGCTCATGTCGATCTTACAAATCTTTGACAAGCCTTTAACTTGGGCTCATTGGTCGATTATGAGTGTATTTTCCTTATAAGTAATCAATTGAGATGCTCAATTCGGTCTCACAAGTTTTTGAACAACCTTCATCCTCTTTTGGTATAGGTCGGCCTACCAAACTTGGATAGGTTCAAATCCACTAACGAAATCGACCCATAACATGTAGTAAGTCGAATTAATTCCATTTGAATAGTCCTTGTGTGGTGCTACTTTGCTAATAAATAATACTATGATATTTTCATAACTCAATTAATAATTAATGTTCGCATGAATTTTTTTCTGAAAATTTTGGCCCGTCTAATTTTAATAAAAATACTAAATTAATAAAAATACATTTAAACTTTACCGCTGGTCTAAAAAAAATCAATAAAGTTTGAAAAGCTTTAATAACATCTTTAAATTTTTTAAAAAGTCTAAAAAAAACATTTTAAAAGTAGTTTTAGATCGAAAGTGATATTTATTTATTTTGGTTTAGAAAAAACCTTTAAAACTTTTTTAAATAATATATATTTTATAACATAGATTTACAGTAATATGTACTAAAATTTTAAAATTAAATTATTATAAAATTTAAATTACATAGCTACCAACCACGATTCTACCCGCTGATTTACAAACGCAAGTTTTTCCCGCCAAATTCGGGGTAGGCTCGGACGGCATCGCGTAACGCCATTGGCTTTGCACTACGACACTTAAATCTCCGCCTCGGGAAAGAACAGAAATCCTTCATTCTTCTCCTTCCGCTGCAACGATATCTGTCAAATTAACTCCGGTTTGCAAATCCAGATGCCTCTGGCCTCCGAGCTCCTCCTCTTTTCTCGTAAATGAGGTCTTGATACTAATAGGTTTTTAGGTGTTAAGAGGAGCGATGGCGATTCTTTATGGAATGGTGGCCAGAGGACATGTTGTTTTGGCGGAGTTTAGCTTTACACAGACGAATGCGAGCGTCATTGCGAGGCAGATTATGGAGAAAATGAAGCAGGGAGACGATGATAGCAATGCGTCATTTTCTCACGATCGCTACATCTTTCACGTCAAGAGGACCGATGGCCTTACCGTTCTTTGCATGGCCGACGAAGCCTCCGGAAGTAAGTGAATGATTTAATCTTTCGAGTTTTTCTGCAACTTAGTTCGAAATTCGTATCCACGAGCTGTCGTGGAACGGTTCCTAATAGAGATAATAATAGGTCTTCTTAGTGAGACTTGAGGACTGAAAACGCGTTCTGAAAATCTTTTTCTAATAGTTCTTGCAATGTTATCGTTTTGATAAGTGATTCTGAGCACGTTGCATCGATTTCTATCCATTCGATTTCAAACGAACTATGTCGATCGGAAACTGCGGGAAAATTTGTGATGACTTTATTGTTTTCCTCATTCTATGTGTTCCAACCAAGTGGATGCGTAAGAACGGTAGATGCCATTGTCACGAGCGTAAAACACAATTCTATCGGCTGCTAAACCGAAAATTCGGTCGGTTCTCTGTTTGTGTTGTAATTTTTTGACCGAATTTTATTGTTCTTGAGGACAGAAGTAACTGTTTGCTCGGACGGATTTGTTTTAAATCATTTCTTGATTAGCGCTCTCAACTTTACTCTTTAGGCCATATAAATGTTGAGGAGGTAAAGAATTGGTCCCGTTACATATAGTTTCCTATATAATCATTTTTTTTGTCACTCGGATTTGATGGTGAATTGCAAGAAAAAGTTAGTCGACGAGATTTCGAGGTTGCATTGCAATTTTGATTGAAAACTTCTGCGAGAAATTGCATTTTCTGTTTGGTTTCCTTTTGATAGTTTAGTTCCTTGAAACAGAATGCAACCAAATCATAATTCGTTCAAAATTTCGAACTCTAAGCTTATGAACATTGAACCAATTTCTTTTAAACAGTACATGCTGTTATTGCGATATCGCTGCTTTAGTTCTTGTTGATTTGTCTCAATTTGAATCTACTTGTTTGTAATGGAAATTTTCTTCACCTGTATAAAATGACTGCTTCAGTAGCATTCATATTGTCTATATCTAACTCTTCTCTCAGTTCGTAGTTTCATCGTCACCTTGATCGGAGATGAGTATTCTCATCAACCGATGATAGTTAAACTTCTTTCAATATTTGTGCAGGGAGAATTCCTTTTGCATTTCTTGAAGATATTCATCATAGATTTGTAAAGACCTACGCTCGTACAATTCTTTCAGCTCCTGCATATGCAATGAACGATGAATTTTCAAGGATTCTTAGCCAACAGATGGACCATTTTTCAAATGATCCAAATGCAGATAGGCTAAACCGCTTAAAAGGTGAAATGAGTCAGGCAAGTTCAAAACTATCTTATAAACTCTTTTGGTCTAACTAAGTTGTCGATCTTATCGATCATTTGAAATACTGGTTCCTAGTTTCCAAAATTTATCTAATAATCGTTACTGATATTTACCGGCTCTAGCAATGGATTTGATTATCTATATAATTCATAGTACATAAAAGAAGGGCTTCGATGGTGGATAAGAATATTCCGAATGATTCAAATGCCAATAGGCTAAACCGTTAGGTGAACTGAGTCGGGCAAGTTCAGAAAATTGTTTGTTAAGCTCTCAAATTCTGTTTGATCTAACAGTAGCTCTCTGTGCTTTCCAGAATCCAGCTATCAATCGTTACTGTTTATTACCATTGATCCTTTGCAATGGATTTAATTAGGATTAGAGTACGTTAAAGAAATAATTTGTTGATGGATAAGAATATTAACATCTGATGGTCTTTGTGGTGGCAGTTCTGATATACATTCTTCTCTTACAACCACTATCAATCTACGTGAGCCTGATACAGATTATTATTATATTAGTATTTCAGTTTCATCACTCAGTATAGGATAAAAAGAAATAACTGTATTTAAAGCAAACTTGTTCACATTGGGTCGGTATTTGGTTTCAGCATACATAAATTATACCGGAATAGAAATTCATCAAACATTGGTATGTGATTACAGGTGAGGGGTGTAATGATGGATAATATTGAGAAAGTGTTGGAGAGAGGTGACCGCTTGGCTTTGCTGGTGGATAAAACTACAAATATTCAAGGAAATGCTGTTCGATTTAGAAGACAATCACGTCGCTACAGAAATACCTTGTGGTGGAGAAACCTTAAACTCACGTAAGTATCTTTGACAAAATTCTCATATTTTGTTCAACTTACATAATTAAGAAATTATTAGTGCGAATTATAGGTATAAGTTTATAAGGCTATTTCGGTAGTCACTCCATGCAGTACATAGACAATGACCGTCTGCTTTCATGTCTTGCCTTAAATTGAATTCAGACTTCATTGGTTTCTGCTTTTGACCATGTTTTCCTTCTAATTGTAGAATCATGATAGGCTTATTAAGTTGGGTAATTTGCCTCATATTAGCATCACTAAAATAAAAATTTATTCAAAAACTTAAATTAATGATAGGTTAATGTAAATTTCATCTTTTTAATATATTCTCTGTCAGTTGTTAAGAAGTTGATTTATTTCAACTAGTAATTAAAAAAACTTGTCCTTCCAGCCAACTGCCTCAGAATAGGTATGAATGTTATCAAATCATCACTAAATTTAAAAACTTAAATTGATGATAGGTTAATGTAATTTTCATCTTTTTAATATATTCTTTGTTAGTTATTGATAATAAGTGGTTGATTTATTTCAACTAGTCATTAAAAAAATTTGCCCAACCAACTGTGATCCTTACTTTTCTTCTAGGCAGTGAAAAGAGTAATCATAATCCTTGGACCAATAACTCTTCCAATCAAATAAATTAACATTCTTTATATAAAATTTGGATCAATCAAGAGATAAGACTAGAATTAAATTACTTTTTAAAATGTTAGAAGTAAGATTTAGAACCTCGTTCTAAATTGAGTCACTCTACAATCGAACTTGATCAAGGTTTAATAGAATGACTGATGTAATCTACCACAAGAATGACTTAAAATCTTAGAAATAACAAATATGATGCTGAAATTTCTTAGGGCGAAAAGTTTCTAACTTGAAAGGTCAATTCCATTCATCCTAAATTTGATTTTTACCTAACAATCTTGTGAGTATTTATAGACTCCTATGGCCATACTTGACAATAATAACTTTTCTATACTCTTGAAATGCCACTCCAATAAGTTATAACCATGATTGGCAGGTAACTCTCTACTATTCTTTAAATGCTCATTAAAAGAAGTTAGGATCATGTCCAATAGGTTCGAGTTTCATGAAAAGTACTTATTAGATTATTAATATCTATCATGAAAAGAGAAAAACAGTGGTGGAAAATAATAAGTATGTATGTGCATAGCTATAGCAGAGTAGCCAAGGGATATGCTTTTGGTTTGTTATAGTTTGAGGCTTAAGGGGAGACGGAAGCTGTCCAATCTCCCTTAACTTGTACTTCTCTGTTATCAATAATAATTGGTTTCAATTTCAACTTCAATCAATTTCATTAGAGCGTGAGCTGTGAGACAGCAATTTGTGGCAGTTGGATGGAAGATAACGCAATGTCCCTAAAAATCATTTTACTTGCGCATTATCTTGTCCCGTCATTGTCATCGGAGTTTGGTCCCTCCCGACTCCCACCGGCACTTTCATGTGGAACCCAAAAATTCTTTTGAGCTAGGAAATAGGCACAACACATCATGGTCTCCACTCTTCTGCCCATACCATACTATTATTTTGAGCGTATAGAAACAAAGAAAACAATAATCAGTTTGCTTTTATCCTGCAGATGTTCGTTGTTGCTCATTTTCACGATCGTCCTGTATATTGTGCTAGCATTTTTCTGCGAAGGACCTCTACTGCCGTCCTGCTTCAATTAAACGATGCAGAAAACGCAGCTAAGTGACCTATTTATCACTTGTTCAAGAACATGTGCCTTACGGTGTCGTAGTCGTACACTGAAATATATACAGTTCAAATCTTGTTCAGCAAAATTTACTGTACAGATTAGAGTCAATTCGATCCACTTTCATCCAACCTTTGCCTATTGGCGCAGGCGCTGGAAGCATCAACTCCTCGTGGCTAGCACAAGTTGTGGCATATGTCGGTAAGATAAGCAAATCTATATATCCACCATACACACACCTTGTCTACCCTTAAGATGAAATTCTTAGAGGACATTTAATTACAAATTAATCTTGACTTTTTATCCCCAAGATTTTAAAGGCACTTTATAAGAAGTGAAAAAAAAAATTGCAATAATAAATGGATACCGTAAGCCTAGTTTTCAAAAATAGAAACCAAAACGTAAATCAGCGACCTCATCTAGAGAAATTCTCTACTAGAATATCAACACCTTATGAAAAGAACATATGCACAAAATTTATCCTTTAAAGAAACTAAGTGGAAGATAAATAAGACCTATTCCTTTGAAACTACTCTACTCTAGAGGGCAAACTAAGGGTTTTTTCGTTTTTATTAAACTCGAACTTTTTAGGGGAAAAAATAGTGGGGGTTGAGGTTGGGGAAATACGAGGTTACGTCCACCTTTTTAGTCAAATTCATCCACATTAAACCAATCACTTGAATCCCCACCGTCTGACTCTGTGTCCTGCTTCCATGTCCTCTGCTGCTGATCCAGCTTTGAGCCTGCATTTTCATGCAGATGAACCCAATCACTGGACTCGGTTGATGAAGAAGTCCTTGGGGGGGTTATTACAGAGAACTTTCCAGACAAATCGGTCCCATAATTCTCTATTTCACTAAATGATATTGTACCTTCAAGACCACTCCTTTCTTTGACATCGGCAGAAGTTTTTGGATCTGCCATTTTCAACTGGTGATTGGTATTCTCTTCCTCTCCATCCATAATTTCCAATCCTTCGCCTCCCTCAATGGTTTGAGTCGAGTTTTCCTTTTCCTCAGATGGCATATTTCCCATTTGAGTGCCACAAACTAAATTGTTGTTATCACAAGTATCCTCAGAGTTCACCTGTGATTTCTCTTTTCTTTGAAATTTATCCAGAAGTAGGTTTCTTGCTTCGACAATCTACCAAAAAAGAACAAAGATGTCACACTATTAATCAGAAACTTAAAGTAAAAGTCATGTTAATAGAGATGTTCATTGTGGGAATTTGAGTTTGAGTGAATTTTGTTATTAGATTTGCAATCATGCATTCGGTCAAAGTTAATTACTTAAACGTTATAGATAGGCAAAGAAGAACCCAACTGAAACGGGAAAAAAAAAAGGCATAAGATCCCAACAGAAACAGCAGAGAATCTGGATTAGTGTAATTAAGGTTGTCGCTCTCTAATTAAATTGAACCTACGTCCTTGGTACTTTTCTGAAAACTACATCTGAATTTTACCACAAACAAGTCTATAACTTGATTGAATCCAACTGGTCAATTTTTTTCAGTTCCACTATGCGGTTCCTCTAAGTAAACTGAAATTTGTATGATATTAATCTTTAAATGGACAGATTCGTTATCATTTTTCTTATGCAAGAAGCCAAACATAATCATCAGTTCTGTAAACATTTGAACTAAATCAGACCAACAGAGCAAAAAGGTCGAACCTAACCATTAAATTTGGATCAATTCAATTTGGCTTATCATTATGATCTCTCACGTGTGGGTGCAATTTGATTATGGTGATCTAACCATCACAAATACGTTGGCATACATATCAATATTCAATTGGCAGACAATATCCAATAATATTCAATTGGCAGACAATATCCAACAATATTCAATTTGAAGCAAATAAAGGACTGGAACGCATCGAAGTTATATAAATTATCTACCATTAATATAGCATGAAAAGACTACAATTCTAGCATGTAGTTGCACTATATTAATGGAAAGAAAAGAGGGGAAGGTTAATAACATTTTAATAGTAAGCATAACAGTCAGCAGACAATGAACTTGAAATGCATTAAACACACAGAACGCAAATATTGAAAACAAGAAATGTGTAAAGGCGTCCAACTTGCAGAATAGGGATAGAAAGGCAGACAGAAAGCCACAAGATGATTCCTAGCTCGGAAGAGGAAGATCCAAAATTATGAAGAAAAAAAAAGTCAATGCAACCAAATCAATTTAAGATTAAAAAAAATCCTAAAGCAATTCCAGTTAGGCTTTAATGCAACAGCAAGCATCACTCATAATAATCTGCAAACAACCTAAAAAATGAAGAATGTGACATTTTAAAATGTAAATAAGTCTTACCTCAGGGGTTACTAAAAGCTCAAAATCATCTTGGTTGAATCTTGGAAGCAACAATATAAAATAAATCATCCAGAAACGTTCGTTGCTCATGGAACTCTGAAGCTGTATTTTAAGAGCTGAGATATTTGGAATCAATTGCTCAACAGTTGAAGTGTGTATTCTTTGAACGTCAGACATTTTAAAATCTGCAATAAAGCTAATCAATGCATTATGCTAATAGTGAATGAAAATTAAAGCATATAAACCGACTTACGTATACAAAGTGCTCAATGTGAAATTTAACTTCTCAATAATTATCGTTATCACTACCAAAAGAAAAATTGAGTTGGAAATATGAATGGATTTTGCTAACCTAATTAGCAATTCCAATTAACATAAAGGTTGAGTTGCACCTTCGTTATGGTGGATGTAATTCTAATTTATCCAAAGCTCAATCATACGAGAGGTATCAGGGATCTACGTCCTCAGGCTATACCAAAACATTAAATGAGAAACAAAAAGCAATAAAGAGAATAGCACCTGAAGATTTTACGCCACAACCAAGGACATGCTACTACCAACTTGTAAAGAAACAAGTGCATGTGCTTCTTGGAGAAGCACCAAAGAGTTAGAATTTTTATTTATTTTCTACAAAGGTTCTCCAAATTTTCTTGTCTATTTGTTATTGAGGGGGAAGATGACAGAAAATACAGCATGGATTTCAGAGTAAGCTGAGTAGGAATATGCCCCAACTACCTCTCAGAAATCAGTATACATCAAAGTGTCATCATCACTTGGAATATTCTCATTAACAGAAGATGGTAAACGATCTTAGTTACATTGATAATTATCTTAATCCATCCTGCAACCAATTTTTGTAGTGTACACAACCAAATTCAGACGACTGCCTGTCGTCTACCCTAGGACCAAGTGAAACAAGACGTACTTGACCTACTTTTTTTTTTTTTTTTTTTCTTGAGTTCAATAGTAATTGGTGTCCTATCCTCGAAGCTACACACAGATTGACACATACTTGACATATTTGATACCATATTGAATAAAAGAACATATATGGAGAAAGTGTTAGTTTCTATATGATCTTTAAATGGTTATGGTCAGAAATATATTTGGATAAGCTCCTGATAAGATGGAAGAGTACTTGGATAAGAGGTATTCTTCATCTAGAAGAAACCAACGCCCCACGCTACTTCTCTCTAAAAACAGAACAGGCGAACTCCAATTTGGAATATATATTTTCCATGCATTAAAGCAATCAGCTAAAGAGATGGAGAAAAGAATATATAGCTTTGCTTTCTCTTTTCAGGTTTAGTTCTTGATCTTGATTTATTGTTGAAGGCAGTATGTCCAAGTCTCTAGTTGCGAGATATATAGATTTCAACCTGCCTAATCTCGCAAATACTAGATCGATTTCAGCATCCAACAAAATTATATTGGTACGTTAGGCTTCAATATTCTCAGAGAAAAAATAATAAAAGAAAAAGGGAAAGAAAACACAGACGATTGAGGAGAAAAAATGCAGAATACTATTGCTCGCGGCACCGAAGCATTCTAATGAATAATGATCACTTCTGGCTCTAGTTTAAGAACATTGTGTGCAATTTGCAGGCACAATGTTTTTATCCTAATCTCTATTTATGCTAAATTCATTGGCCAATGATTAAATACCGAACATATGTTTTATCACAAATATGAATAGCAAAAAACTTGCAGTTACCTGTATCAACAAGCGCCAAGGGAAAGTCGGTCCAGTACTCTGGCCGCAAAGAAATGTCGTTAACGAAATTTAAAACCTCATCCGTAATTCCTGGCGTATCATCAACGCACTCGTCTTCGAATTCCTCATCTTCTTCATCATCATCAGAACGACTCTGAAATTGCAGCAAGTTAGAAGCAAACCTACAAATCTCTCCAACGGCCTTGTTGCTACGAACAGATAGCATCGAGAAGCCGTTTCTCAAGCCACCGTTTATCTCTGCGAGATCATTGCGAATTCCTTGAAGCTTTTGAGAAAGCGACGAAGAATCTGAACTCGCTTCGGAAGTATCAGCAGCAACAATCACTGCTGGCGATGGTTGTGAAGAGAGAAAGTTGGTGAGGCCACGTAGCTGACGGCTCAGCGTCTCACCAAGCGCGGTGAAGTCGTCCTTAACAGAAGGATCGGCAGTGGTGAAATGGACGCATTCCGACGACGACAACGAACTGTTCAACGGCGACTCGGCGGATATATCATCATCGCTGGCTTGAAAAGACTTAAACAACCAAGACATGGTTACTCACAGGTTTGTCGTCCGGATTGTTACTGAACGAAATTAAAAGAGAGGCAGAGAGAGAGCATCCGGAGAGCTTTGGAAATGGCGGTGAAGCTCGTCTAGTTCCTTCGTTCTCCGTTTTTCGGCACTGTATCTCTCTATCTTGTAATTCTGTTTTGATCTCTATGTTTCCAAACTCTTTCAAGCGCCTATTTCCCCGCGGTGCCGAATCTGAAATTTCTGGTACTTCGTTAACATATATATTTTAGTTTATAAATAGTTTTTTTTTTTTTTTAATGTTGGTGGACCCACATACGAAGTCCATATATAAAAGGATGCTGACGTGGCTTTAATACTAGAACTTTTCTCCAATAAACCACCTCTACCACACCAAATTTGCACGGATAGTCCACCTGGATTTTGCCACGTCGACTTCCTGATACGCCCCTTAATTACCGATATGCCCTCAACTGCATCTACTCACTTTAAAAATTAATTTTACATTAAAATATTGTTTTTCTTCCAATAGTTTGTTTTTTTTAAAAAAAAAAAATTTAAATTTATCCAATTTTACTTTCTACTCTTTATAAATTTTAAATTTAGTCCTCACTTAATTTTTAAATTTAAATAACTATTTTGGTCGAAACCCTTTTAACACAAATTTTTTAATGTATTTTTTAAATAAATAAATATATATATTAGGGATATATTATTTTGATTCTAAGTTTCAGTTACCACTTAGCTGAATTGTAGCTAGAGTGGGTTGCTATTTTTTCTCTTTCTTCAACTATGGGTGCAGATTTATATTAGCTTTAGACAGCCAACAACTCCACGAATTGATGTTCACTACGATCATTGAAGCATGTTGATGAAAAATTTATCAAAGAAATATGGGATGCGATGAAGAACAAGTTTGAAGGAATTGAGATGAAGTCTGGTGAAGGAGTGACAGAATGCTTTTCCAAGGTCATGGTAGTGGCAAATAAGATGCAGATTTATGGAGAAGATCTGCAAGATGAGTTGCAAAGTTCCTTTACAGTACATGAACAAGAAATGCTTATGACGTCTTATGAGGAATTGCATGGAATCCAAAGAGACGTTTCGTGGTTTATTAATTCTGCGTCGTGTTCTCATCATATGAATCTGGTAGTCAAAAGGAAAAGTCTGTTCCTTTCTCTAAACTCAAACAGAGACCGGGAGACGTGTTGCAAGTTAGGAAAAAGGAATTGCACGTATCGAATGGGTCAAAGAAGGAATGGTTCCTCTACAAGCCATTCGGAAAACCGTCTTAACTAAAATTGATTATTGTTGCTATCTATTTCGAATATCTATGGGGCATTAGGCATAAGAATTTGAAGAATGCTCATGTTGTTACCGAGGCATGTCCGAAATTGAGTAATCATCTCTTAAGCATAGGGTAGGATTAGCAGAAACAGTATGAGAATATTCGGAAGTAAATGATAACAACCACAACAATTCCTGAAGGATAAATATCAAGGTTGGTTTTACATAAACTTGCTAAAGACAGATCTTACAGATTCCTATGATCCATTAAGGAAGAAATGAATAAGACAGAAAGGACAAACTGTTTAAAGAGAGGGAAAAAAAACTTGGAATTTCCTGCTTAATCATTCACAATAGTGAAGCATGTTGCCAGCAATTCTTCCTAGTATCTAAGACCTTATTACCATCTTTCATGACACAAATAATCAATCAAAAGCCTGTCTCACTAATTATGATCAAAAGAATCTCACCTTAGCTAACTTAACTTCTACACATACACAAGATATTGTACATCTGTATACACCAGATTTAGCAGCCCCCCATTTGAAGAAGACATGATCATTAACATTTCTATCAGAGTGTTCTTTGGATGATTTTAAATGAGACCAGTAAAAGGATTGGAAGCGTGAACAGGCATACCCGGATTGTAGTGGTAGGCATTGGTCCCATGAGGATTTCCGAAAGGATTCGACTGTTGCGAAGGAGCCATCATCATCATCTGCTGCTGCTGTTGAAATATGAAAGCTTGCTGCTGGTTGGCCATGGCTGCCATTTGTACTGAATGAGGTGCAGTCACCACAGTTGAGGAGAAAAAGGGATCATGGATTGGCTGTTGCATCATGGTACCGGGCATTGGAACTGGCTCCCATGGATTGTAACTCACGTTCTGATTATTTCTTCTGATTGCATCATCATATAAGCTGTCTAATGTAAGCAAGTCCAACCCTCCGGCCTTTGCCAATCAGTTCAAAGCATTATCAGAATATCATAAATTTGGGTAAAGAGGGAACGGGATGTTGTTTAGGAGTTAGAACAGTAGAAGACTAATGGTCTCCTGGACATATCTAAGATGAAATGCTAGAATACAAGTCTGGGTGATGGTACCGATTACATCGCTATTGTGTTTACATCCAATATGAATGCAAAATCTAATGTCTAATGAGTGAGTATATAGAATAAAGATAAGTACCAATTTGCTTGTAGCAGCTACACTTTCATTTGTGCTTGGTGCCGTAACAAGTGCCAATTCCCAGCCTGTAGTTGTAGTACCATTAACTTGGCTTGGAGCAGAACTGGTTTGTTGGTCGGCTGTGATCACAAGCAGTACAAGTACAGTGAGCCGACTCCACGCAATTATTGCAATTACCACACAAAAGCCTAAAGTAATGTTCCCTTTTCTTTAGTAAATTCTAAATAGCAACTTCACATATTGAATTGTTTTCTATTGCTTGCTATTGAAATTTGAAGAAAAATGCAGAAAGAAAGAAGAGAACTACCAACTGGGACAACAGCCAACGCCAAAGAATTCTTCTCATCTAAATTGGAAGTGGTCTCAGCTACAGGATCATTCAAACCCTGACCAAAAACAGATAATTGTCCCAAAAACGTATTTCTAGAATAATCATGTGACTACATACTAATTTCGTAAAGAAACAGCTACACTTAATAATAGGGAAACTTCAGTATCTGTTTATTTGAAAAGTTCAAAATACCGACCATATTTACTTCAGGAGATCTGAAGACTATATGATTTCTTTTAAGCATTAAAATAAGTTTTAAAAAAAACTCCGTTTTAAGAAAGAATATTATATAAGAACAAATGACAAAAATAATATATAGTTTCACCTTTAGCCGTCGTTTTTTGTTCAATACAAAAAATAATTTTAAGAATTCAAAATAAATCACTTTTGTAATTTATTTTAAGAAAACAATTGATCAAATTATTTTAAGTAAATTAGTAACCACTTAAGAATCACGATTATGTCATAATCTACTAATATTAGAAGTAGACTCACTAACAATAGAAGCTTACCAATAAATCAGGTTGTTCAGTCACGACTGGTTCTACTTTTACTGGTTCAGGGGGTGGCGGAGACGCAGCTGGTGGAGGTGTCACTGGTTGTTCCGTTTGCACTTCTGGTTCCTTCTTGTCCTCAACAGCCAGAACTTCTTTAGGGGCAGCTACTTTATTACCAGCAGTCTGCTTATTATGATGTGTACCAAAAAGAGTTTAGGTGTTTTTCATAGAATATCTTGGTGTTAACCGATTATATGAGAGCGTGGAGAACAAACAATTTGGAAAGCATAAAAAACAATGAATAAAAGAGAAGTAAAAAAAGAAAAAAGGCACTACCTGATCCTTACGAGCTGCCGAAACTCGTGGAGCTTCTCGTACATAATCTTCCATGGCTTGTAAAAATGATGCAGGAGGCTTCAAAATGAGCGCACAAAACACGAAAATTAGTCTTTTCTTTTTATGGACAGATTGGGGGGGGGGTGCGGGAGGGACTACCTGTTCAATCTTTATAAACTTCTCGCCACGCCCAATATAGAGACTTTTACAAACTTCATAGAATTCAGAGAGCCTTTCTGCCTGCAAAAATGGAGAAAATTACGACCATGTCTATTCAACTCTTATCCTGAGCAGTACTACAAGTTGATGAAAACGGCAATTATGGTGCCAATACCTGCTGGCCAGCCCTCCTGTATATATCCAGGGCTTTCATTGCATCTTGGGGTTGCATCTCAAAAAACTGAATATTAAGACCATGTTAGTTTCAGTTTTTTGCATTTACAATAAGCTTATCTGATCAACAGATCAGTTCTTACCTTGTCAACTAAATTGGCAGTACCATCACTGATAGCCTGATAAATTTTGACGCTTTCAGAAGCAACCTACAAAAAGATAGAAGACATGGATGATGAGAATCGATCCCACAAAGGAGTAAAGATCTTTCACTGTACATGAAAAAGATTGTAAGAGGTTCCTACCAATGAAAGGGCTAGCTGAATTACAAAATTATGAACTGCAGCTCCTTGTGGCTGCAGAAAAGTTGAACGTTATTCCACAATAAATAGGAAAAATCCTGAATGTTTTTCTATTATAAATGAAGCCATACCACATAATATTTTCAGTAATAAAAACCTAGTCCTTGGGACATAAATATGTCTACCTGAAAATAGTGTCATAAATTACCTGACATCCAAGTACGCGATACAGAAGCTCTTGTAATGCTGGCATCTGCTCAAGCAACTCGGCAGTGTCTAGATCTTTGGTTCTCTGCACCATTACCCATAAAATTACTACCAAAATGTAGCTGAAACAGTATTCTCAATTGTATGAAACCCAAACAGCAAGTAGATGCAGTGAATTGGTGACGGGCCTCTCAAGGAGACTTCTTACGCCTTATACTCTCCAAACACAAGATGAGGATCAAGAAAGAAAGTATTTTCTTACCACACTATCTGCCTCGACATCGTACTTCAGTACACGGAAACATTCCAACCTCTCCTCCAAAAATAAGGCATATGAACGTACCCAAGCAGAATAATCCCAAGCTACATGCAGCACATGAAATGTTTTAGATTGAGATTTTTATTCTCCTTAAATTGTCTTTTTCAATTCTAAAGCCTCAGAGAAGGTACCCTTAGCACTGGAATCGTCTTTAAAATGAGCTAAATTAAGCATGTGGCTTCTTCTCCTGCCAGAGTTAATGAGTTCTTCACGAAATGTGGGGTCCATTTCCCGTAAAGCACGATGGATAACAACCAAAGTTTTTAATGCAACCTACACAGTGAAATCATAGTTCGTTAAACAAATTTAATAAGCACTACAAATCTTAATTGGGGATGAAATCTAAACCTAAGCCATCTAAATTTGAAATATATCACGTCTTACATTAAGATGGAAAAACTGTAGTCTGCAAATACTATTTGCCTATTGTACATAAATCAGTCTAACACCATTCTTCACAACAGTTTCTATACTAATGTTACAGGTTTGTTTAAGTTGCAAGATAAATGCTTATCATCCCCAGTCACAGGAACCCTTGGTTTTAACACCATCAATTTCACATCTACAACAGACAGAAGTTCTTATTAATCTTACTTTCCCAAGATTTTGATAAGAGTTGACAGAATTGAAGTATGATAGAACGTAATGTCAAATGTAGCATTTACCAGCACTCAAATCACATTAAATTGCGCAATAATACAGATGATATAAGCTCAAAAAGCTACAGAGAGATTGAATGTTCTAGTAGAACTTCGAAGCAGGAAGATATAAAGCTTTTGTGATAGCAGTTGATTTGCAAAGAATACTGATTTGTAATGTTTATGACGGCAAAACATCAAGACTTACTGCCCAATTATGAGTCTTGGATAATCTTCTTGCCAAAGCTTGGATGCAATATGCAACATCAGCTCTAGGCATGGTTGCTGAAATATCCGCGAATATAGCTGCAAAAGTCCAAAACCATCTAATTCTTTTAAGAAGACAAAATTATCTTATTTTCGTATTATGATGACTATTATCCTACAATACCAGATAGAAGAAACAGATTATCAAGTAAAAATGTAAAGTTCAGATGAGGATTTTGACACGTTCAATTGAACAAGAAAATGAATATCTTAATAAGGGCATCAAGGAACACACCTCGGATATGTTTTTCCTTTGCAGGGCGTTCAACATGATTTGTTGCCTTAATTATAGCAATGTCTAATTCCTGAATTTAACATTGCGCCAAGAACATGAGATAGATCCAGTCTATTGGGATGCATTGAGAGTAGAACTTATAGAGTTACCTTATAATCACTGTTAACTTTAGCTAATGAAACTGTGGTAGTATCCTTCAGAGCTCCCAGAGCTTTTCTAAGGCTGTTCTGTGTACCCCCACCTGACATTCTCTCTCCCTCACTGTTAACAAAGCAGCAGCAAACTCAGCAACTTGATATGGTTCCACTTACATAAACAAAAAAAGATTCATAGAAATGTCTTATAACACATTGCATCATTGATAAACCTACATAATTAATTAATAGCATTATCCATCAATTGATCTGCCAATGCAAAGGAACCATTCAAACATCCATCAGGATAGTCAAGAATCAAAATGAATGTCATATCCATAAGCAATATTCTCTCAATTGTTACTAGTGATACGGCATGAATTCATCACCAAATACACATTTACTGTCATTAAAAACACAGAATGAAACGCCAATAAGCTCAGAGAGGCCAGAATCGAACTGAACGACTTAAACTGCACTAAACCTAAGCCAAAAATGTGTAGTAACAAGTATACATTGGTAAAAGCAAACAAAAACTTGATTGAATAGAAAGATCTAATCAAGTAGAGCACGATTCAATGAAACACAAACAAAACCGCATCCACATTTCGAACTGAGTTGAACAACACAAAATAAGAATCAAATAAAAGATCATAGAACTTGATATACCTCAAAATGAATCGAGAAAGAGAGAAGACAGGTCGATTGGAGGATAGCCTGCGACCAAAGCAAAGTCGAAAATGTGAAGCTCTATATGGTGGCCTCACAGAGCTTAAACCACTGGTTTTTAAATATTATTTTTCCTCTTTTTCTTCTTCTAAAACTGTCTCTTACAATCTTTGCTGTCAGAAAAATACGGAATTGTAAGAATTTGTACTGCGCTGAGGTTAAAATGGGAATTATTCTCTAATACGCTTTTTCATCTCATTCCTGCACCCTGCCTTGAGATCTTGCCACGTGTTGAATCATAATCCACGACTTCGGAATAAATATTGAATTAAATATTAGACCATGGGTGGTTTAATTTTTTGGAGCTTATGTACCCATTAATATGCCATGTTTATTTGTGAATTAATATATTAATGGAAGAAAATAAATAATTATTTCATATTAATCGAGAAAAAAAAAGGTTAACATACAAATTTGAATTAATTGTCAATATTATCTCCTTAGTTTAATTCAATCAATTAAGAATAAAGTTTGTTAAGATACTAATATTTTGAATTCTAAAATATAATATTTTTATTGTTTTAAAATTTTAAATTTGGAAATATATATCATACTTAAGTATATTATTATTTTAACAAAATTTGGTTTTAAATTTTTTACTATTTAACTGATAATATATGTTTTAATTCATTAAATTATGCTGGAAATGGAATCCTAAGACGTGGAGATGGGCACATCCGATTAAAAAAAAACGAGGAGTAAGTAACTTGACAACCAGAAATGGAAAAGGATAGTTTGCTTAGAAATTAGTGGGAAAAAGAAAATAAAAAAGAAAACTTTGGTGCAAGAAAAAGATGGTCCTTCAGACAGCTCATCCACCTTACAAAACCAAACGTCGGTTCGAACATTACGTCATTCTTAAAGCTCACCGACAAATGCGAAATTCATGTTTTATATATATATATATATATATATTTCAAGAAAATTAACATCGTACTTTCTAAATATAAACTATCCCTGAACATGTTCATAATATTCTAGCAAACTTCTTGACTTTATGATTTAAAAAATGGGGAAAGAAACTAATGAAATCAAAACTGAAACTATATGTTTTATTACCTTATGAGTATAAATTACAAATGATAAAGAAAATGGGAAGATAAAAGAATACATAAACTAATTCACTCATGGCACCAAGGAGGGAGGGATTTCATTACCTTTTAAACCATTGTGTGCTTCAAGACCTCCAACTAAACAACCTTTACGTGCGGAAATGGGAGATAGACCAATAAAGTAGAAAAGCTTCAAGATCTCTTGACGAGAGCAGTGCCAAAATATGGGTGGTGATTGAACTCGAATGAAATCTTTAATGAGGGGTCAAGGGCCCCTACCTTGTGGATCAGGTTCAAGGCGACGCTGTTGTGCTCTGCAACTAGCTCGATCCTTCGGAGTTCGGCCAGTTTTTCAGGGTCGTTTGAGAAGCTACTTTTCACTTCCTTTGCTATCTTTTGGGCATCCTTGAAGCAATTATATGTAACTAGGTTCTGTATGTAAGGCAAAAGGGATAGTTGAGTTTTTTTTCCACATTAATGTTACATATTTGAATTACTTTTACAACGTTTAGAATACTCACAGAAATGCGAGCCAAGCGAGTCGATTGCTCGTATGAATCAAATGTGATATTGTCAGGAATGCAAGCCTTCTGTAGAAGCTCAAAATGTTGAAAGAATCTCTGCAGAAGAATATGTAGCTTGTAATTTGAACTAAATTTAATAAAATGTTTTCAATCAAAGCCTTTGATTGAAAAGAACGGCAAAAATTTAGCTTTGCAGATGGTTATGCTTTCAATAAAGTTAAAGTAAGACTTACCTCATACTCACTGTTGAAGGGGCTTGGACTCTGTACGATGATATGCTCATTCCTCAAAGCAGCAAGCATCTGAAAGTTTTGATTAGATTAGTTTCTTCTTCTCTAAACTATTCATCATTCTTTTTCTCTAAATTATTTCTTTTAAGAAATGAAAACTACTCGAAAAATTCATTTTAAAAAATAAGATCATTAAAAGTTCACCATTTTTAATTTGAAAAATGCCTACCAGATTACTTTTTATTCTTCTAAAATATAGGAAACAATAAACCAGGAACAAACAAAGAAGATTTAATGTACGCAAACAACGGAGTATGATTACCATTAGTAGCCCTTCAGCGAGACATATTTGGCACTGAAGAAATGAGACTGCCGGTGGAATTCGAAAATCCTTCCCAATATCTTTTGAGGAGGCTCCTTTTTTCTTTCCTTTTCGTTTACCTGATTGACATAAGATGGGAATAAAGCCAATCAGAGTCTAATATTTTCTAAAATGGCGCTATATCCACACAAAAGAAAAATCAACAAATGGCTGATTATATTCACATAATTTTCTAACCTAAACAAAATCAAATTTAAATGCCATCCAATTGTATTTATATTTTCAAAACTTGTGTTCCCTTATAAAGCTATAAATCTAACAGGATTTTTTTTCCCCTGGGATGTTTCTTTGAGTTTATTTTAGAGAAATATGACAAATACCGTGCCTATCATGGTAGCCAAGATAGCGAACTCACCGGTTTCATTGCTCATCAATGCTCTTAGATGTATCTTCTCCACGAGCTTGATTAAGACAACAGAAAGGTACCAATATACCATGCAATACTGGCTAGGGGAGTACAACTCTAATTCAAAACCTAAGACAAGGAACCGAGTAGAAATCCAATAAGTTTGCTCCTCTACCCAAATGAGGATGTGTTGGAAAATCTTCATCCATGCATTCTGCAATACCAAATCGTTTATTCTTCAACATGGTGTCCTTAAGTTAAAAGTCTGAAGAAATCAGCTATTGTCAAAGGGCCATTTGATTACTAGCACTTGTCATAAAATTGCGAAAAGTGAACAGTAGAAAATACAGCTAGCAAAAAGTTTAGATCTGCTTAAGTTCAAACACAAAATGTATTTTAGAGAGAGAAGAGGTTTCCTTCGTGATATGTAAATATGAAGCTTTCACTTTGATATATATACAAACGGCCAATACAGAAGAGAAACGATTCATTTTTCCATTTGATGCAACGCAGTTATAGTACAACTTTGTTTACAGAATGCTGTGAGCAGCAAATGGCAATGTTCCTTGCTAATGCTTACCCACATGCCAAAACTTTGTTAGGAATATTAGTAGGCAGATACTAGAGATATTTTTAGAATACTAGGACAGCATGTTTGTCATTAGGGAGTTGGTTGGTGAAAAAAAGTAATAAATAATGAATAGTGAGGGGGTTGAAGGTGACAGAAATTGGATTGAAAACTATCTTTCTATCACCTTCCATTGCAAGATCAGGTTCCTGTTGAACTTTTGTTTACTTCCCAATTATTAAATATCTTTCTCATAGCAAAATTCATGAATTAAAATCTAAGCATACATGTTCATGCCACAAGAAAATAAATTCACCTAACACTCCTTTATAGAGCAAGCCTACGAGAGAAAGCAGGGTTATTGATGTTTGATGGAGCTAAAAATTGAACAGAGATATGGCTAAATCATGCACAAATATAGAAAGTTGAAACACACCTCTCCATTTGATATGCTCAATATTTCAGAAAAATCCCTTTTGAAAGCCATCTCCATCTGCCAAAACAACATTTATAGAAGAACATCGTCATTCATGATGCCATTGTTAAAGATGTATTATGAATGCTTTCAAGTCTTCTAAAAAAGGCTTTATTAGATAAAAATTATAATATTCCTTTTCACTGACTGCCAATCGATTTTTCTATTGAGATTTAAAAAAATGTTCCCCCTACATTTTCGCAAAAATCATATCTGAGCATCAATTAGCAGCTCTTGGAAAGGAAGTCTTTTCATTACATAACACTGTTCCCAAGACATTACGGTACTTACCCTTGGTCAATACATATAACATCTTTTAGTCATAAAAAATAGGTTAGAAAAACAACATGAATTTGAAAACTTATCAAGCTAATAATATAACATTTCAATTTTTATAAAATATAACATTATTCAAGCATAAATCTTCAAGTGTCCCACATTTCCTTTCCTAAGGGGTGCGACAGATTATGAATCCCTAAGAGCTAGCTATTGTATTTATAACTAATTAACACTATTAATGAACTCCAAGGATGAAGGCAAAACAAACAGACGAGAAGTTTCGAACATAAAAGGAAAAATGAACATACCTGCATGTAGATAACACGCCAATCCTGTAAAATCTTGCCAAGCTTGCGCCTTTGCCATGCAGAATTTGTGCAAAGTACCTTGAGCAAATTTATCACTAACTGCATTTGGAGTTGATATATGACAATTTATTATGGCTTTATCCGAGAAATCAAAACAGTTACAAAATTTGTAGTTCTCCCATAAGATAAACATCTAGACATGAGTTACGTCTTAAAAACCATTAATTATAACAGTGGAGAAAAATACATGACAGAGCTATAACATTTTGCCTCTCATGGAAGTAGGAACTAAATCAGAAATTTTAAACAGCTAATAAGACTTGAAATTAGACGAATTATAAAATAAACAAATAACATAATAATGGTCATCCAAACCTGTCCTAGTTGCACAATGTATTGGTTCTTCTGATTTTCATGGTTTTTGGCAGATTCAGGCAATCCCGCAGCTTTTGTGATCACTGCATAGAGAGGATCCCTTCCGTAGAGCTTCCCATCTTGAACCAGAAGGAACTGATCAAGAACTTTTGTAGTTGAGAATTTAGAAATAATACACGTATTAGCAAGAAACCTTTATTTATATAGTTATTTCTTTGAAACATGGAACTTTTTAAGTAATGCTAGAGAAATCTCAATATTATGAAGTGGAAAGTTTTTCCACCAGTGGTTCTCTCAGATGACTGAGGAAAGTTAAAACCGGACAATTTCAGTTTGCCCAACACGCATGATTGATATTTCATTCAAATGCATAGCTTTCTGATTAATTCTCCTTAATGTAAAGCTAAAAAACCATATTTAATTATGTAAAAATTAAAACCAACCTGGTCCATTACAGGATACAAGATGTGTGTTTGTCAGAACTCAGAGAAACAAAAAGGACACAAGATGCTGGCAATGTAGCTGCAATAATGTTAAGAGCTTTTTGCAGTAAAAAAATATTTGATTGTCCTTCAAACAATATTATTTTTTTCCAACAAACCAATGATTCAATAAAGGAAAATTACCAAAGAACCAAGATATATATAAGTTAAATCAATTTTACATAACCATCATCATCAACCTTAGTCTTTTCCAATTCTCTCTTGAATTCTTCGAGTGAAAAAATTATACACTCATCAGTGGTAAACTCAGCAATAAAGGAACCAAATGTTACAAACCTGAAGGAGGGATCTAGCGACCAAATCAGGCTGAGTTTTCTGGAACTGAACCACAAAGCGGAAAACACCTTCCAGAAGTGGGTCCAGTGAATAGGAACATATATTATCTAGGTCATGAAGCAGTTTCACAAAATAATCTACTGCCTGTTAGGAAATTACACTATGTCATATAATAAGCGGTTATGATAAGACTACAATATAGGTCAAGTTTCTCACCTTTTTCCAGCTTAGTAGTTTGATTGCCCGCGGTGGAGTAGGGGCAGACAATCTGCAATTCAAACTAGAATCAAATCCTAGTGGTTGACGGCCTGAAGCAGTTGTCATATCCTCTAAACCATCTTTGTTCATTCCAAAACTATTATTGCTAAGAAAAGTGGATGAATTGCGGATCAAATCAAGCTCCAACAAACAGGACGCTATATGTTTTCTTGCCAACTCTAAGCCTCTACCTTGAGGCCGCCTCATACAAGTGAGGACATGGTAGAAATGCTGAAAGAAAAGTAAAGAGATGAAAATAGAGCAGATTTCACAATATAGATATTACAAACTAAATGCAGACATCTAGTGCTGTAGTGATGAGTCAGGTTAAAAGAATATAATTCCCGAAGTAAAAATACAAGATTAAGAAATACCTACCATTTCTATAATTTAAATGAGGAACAAGACCATATACAGTAGGAGAAAAAACCAACGTACGAGCAACATCATGTTGATAATAAGGTAAATGAATTAAGCATATGTTAGCGAAGACGCTTAGGCTAATAGATAAGAGGGTTCCCAAAAAATCCTAACTGAATGAGAAACAAGACCAGTTAAAAAGTATAAATGGACCAGAATTGCTATGAATGACTTCTTTCTAATAATTCAGTGGTCAGAATTAATGCATCATAAATAAAATACCCAAGAAATAGGTTCAAACAAAATAGCTTGGAAATGAGCGCAGACCACCAGGAAGACAGCAACTGTATACGTTTCATAGATTAGCCACCTTTCCTCTTCAATTACACAACATAGAATTAAATAACAGATTGTTGACTGATAGCACCTGGTTGAAATTTTTTTCAACCCTTCCACTCCTTGTTAGGTTTAGGAATCCTTCATCCCTAAGGCCTTTAGGCTGTTATTTGTTATCTTTTTATTGATATTTTCAGTTTCTCATTAAAAAAAATGCAGTTGTATTTCTTGCCTGATGTTCTTCCTTTTATTTTTATTTTTTCACATAGGAAACGTGATTTTCCTGTTATTCTTCATCCTTCTACATTCTTTTTGTGAATGTCCAAGTTTTGAGAAGTTCGTTAACTTTTCCATTCTCCCAATTTTACAAGGATTAACCTATGAACCCTGTGAAATAAACAACGTTAACTTTTGAAATAAAAATCACCAACTTGACAAGATACACAAGGATTTGACTCAATCGTCATGGCCAATATGCTTGCTATTTGCCAATACAAAAACATTTTGAAGACAAACATCATATGTTAACATCCCAAAAGTCGACTTGGTAATCAAGTATGCATTAATTAGGTTATGCACGAGACAGCAATCCAAAGAAAAATTAACCAATAGAATACGTTGGTTAAGACCTTACGGAAGCGCAGGCGACATAACAGAGCCCTGCAGTAGTCTTCTTCCAGATCAAAATTACTTTGAAACGGCTCTGCAGCTGCAAAAAAAGCCAAGAACAAAATGAATATTTCAGATCCCTAAATTATCTAGCAGCTGCAATTGTGAGAGAAAGCGGAAAATAGAGATGATGAAGGCATGAAGCTTGAAATAATAAGAGGAGTTTTAACCACCATGGATTTGCGAGATCATTGATCAAGTGAAGAAGTGGAAGTACTATAATGAAATGGGTTCAAACCCATAGTGGTTACTCGGCTAGTAGCCACCCACTTTGGATATTTCCCAACAACCAAATGTAGTAAGGTCAAGCAGAATTTTGGGACCATAAGACCAACCCATTATGGTTGAAAATGAATTGCATAGTCTATAATCTACTTTTTCTAGAGATGATGCCTTACACAGTTATACCCCTTTTTTCTTTTATAATGTTCTAGGTTTAATAACCTACTTGCTTCTTGTTGAAAAGCTAAATAAATGGACAACATAAATATATGTAACACACGCGCATTAGATAGAAAAGGGAAAATGATTCACGATCATCGACCTCATTATCAACAATAATACATAAGACAATGTTATAGAATCACCAACATTAAAAAAAATCTAAAGGGACATCAAAAAAATGTAGCTATTCTAATTATGTAGCTTAAGTCCACTAGTTAAGTTCAGCTAGTTATGGCTCATATGATAATATGGTATACTTCAACTTTTTAGAAAGATATTCTGTTGGCACATAAACTTGTAGATCAGGTCACTAAAACAAAATATACCACTATGACTTTTTAACAACGGAAATTATTTAAGCAGAGAATGAGAAAGTTGCCTTCGGGTGCTCTACTTTTCGGTAATGAGGATTTACAAGCCCGTAATTGACGGCAAATTGTTTCTTCAACAGCATTTAGCATTGATAAGCATTTTTCATCTCCATCCCCACTCAAAGGAAGACCATATGCCATTATGAAAAGATCCTCTTCCTGAAGAAGAAAATTGTAAGGTAATTAGAGGGGAAATAGTAAAAGATGATACTTTGCACATAGAAAGATTAGGGCATTCCATAAAGATTATTGCACTAATTTCTCAGTTCTTCTTTATCTAATAAATCCAGCCAGAGCATTATCATTTCACAAGAAAAAAGATTCAAAGAAAATACAAATCTTTTGAGAACAACTTTTGAGACCTCAAACTGAAAAGAAGAGAAGTAGAGCCGAAGAGCTGTTTGAATACTTTACTTCATGTGTTCGTGCATCTGAGACAACAGCAATAACTGCCTTGCAGGTTGCACGTATGACACTGCAATAGGAATGCAATAATGCATGTGAACTTGTTCTATCGGGCCTCAGAAGATAAATGCAAGAGAAGACAGTCTGTGCCAATGAGTGACCCTTGTGCCATGTTGCCTGTTGCACAAGGTCACAGCTTAATTAAAGAAGGACCAGAAAAATATGAAATTAAACAGCAGCTGCAACCAATATCCATGGAATATAACATAGGTACAAGACCCGATAAGAAGCAAGCATATAAGTTTGGTCTTATGTCATGAGGATTATGTAAATAATTTGTGCCTTACATCTTGGATATACTTCGCTTCTATTGGTTGGCAGGCAAAGTGCATGCCTGACACATGACCACAATCCTTAACGATTAACCATGGCATCAATGGGCTACAGGCCCGAAGAATCATACATAACTTGCATACCATTTTTACATGCCATCTAAATTCTTAGTTCCATGATCTATATTAAAGAAAATTTTCATAAGGATTATCAAAATTCAAACATAGTACTTGCAAATATCGCCCACAAAATTCATTATTTTCAAAAGAAAATAATAATAGTTATAATAATAAAAGGGAGAACATGTGGTTCTCTCTCTACCCATCCCTTTTTCTGTAGGCCATTAAGTTCCTATTCAAGTGACCAAATTTTGGTGGAAAAAGAACAGGAATTTTTTGGGGAGCATTTGAATAACTAAGGGGAAGTTGCATTCTCCTCCATATGAAGAACATTTATACGTTGGGAATATTGGCCAGAAAGATAATCGTTCTTCATTGCAGATGGTCAAGGACATTTCCTAGAAAACCTAATTCTCATCGGTATAGAGTGATTGATAGCAAAAATGGGAAGGACTTCATGGGAAAATTAACATAAGGTCATGGGAAAATTAACACAAGGACATTCGCGTTCCCATTCTCCCAATATAATTTCATGGACTCTCACTGCTAACTTGTTCCAGTGTTTGATCCATTCTCTAAATTTCCATTGCCATGGGTTGTGCTAGTGGTTCTTTGAACAAATTTTAGAGTAAGGAGCTAACTTGAGAGGAGCTCCAGTTCAAGACTTACGGCCTACAGGATCAGGGCGATCTTTATTGGGGGTTGCATTTGAGAGGAAGATTGAAAGATGGTGATTTTTTTATATATATAGTAGAAATACTTTTCATTTACTTAGTGAGAAGTACATCAAAATGTGAACGAAAATGCCATTGGTTTTCCAATGGCTTGATACAAATGATGTTTTTCAATAAGAAACAAAAGAATATATTACTGAACAAAGATTACAAAAGGGGAGATGAGATGTCCCCACACAGCCAAATGGGTTACGGAAAGAACTCCGGATTGACCATAATATGAACAAGATATAATTACATAAAGAATTGCAAAAAGCCAGACGGTATCCCATAACTCATTGAGACTACACATTTTCTCTTTGAAATGATATTGTTTAAAGAAGTTAGTGTTTCCTCTATATTGTTCAAAACGGTGTGTTTTATGTAGAAAGAATGAAAAAGAAAAACATGTCAAATACAAATTAGTACAATTCTCATAACAATCATCAGAGTAGAAAGCTACGTTCATCTCCAAGACTTTCTTTTTTTTTTTTTTTTTTTTGGTGGGGGGAAGGCATACTCCCTCATGTCTCTTCATATGTACAACAAATCTTACATAGAAGTAAGTCAGGAACTGTATGCACAACTCTCAAAACAACCAAGGGAACGTCAAGCAATAAATTGCAAAATAATATGTATGTTTCCAATTAAAAGTAATAAGCATAATGGAAAAGGGAGTACCTCACAAGAAAGAAGATGGTCCATGATATCAATAGTGCACTGAACATCAACTGTTCCATCAAAGCTCAGAGGAATTGGCGCGGCACCATTCTCAATAGCTTCATCAACAGAATAGTACTTACATATCATACCCGAGTCCATTTTTGGATCCATTATCTACTAAAATGGCAAATTCAAACCAATCAGCAACATGTGGGTATAAAGGGAGGAGAAAAGAAAAAAACAAGAGAAACATAGTAAATGAAAATAGTGCCACAATCCTGACCAGCAACATGTTGGAAGGGGCATCCAAGCATGCACCACCTATACAGGGCCTTTAAGATTGAGGGTTTTCCAAATTCTAGGAAACGTATAAATATGACCATTCAAATATGACTAGCTAAAAATACATGCCGCCTTCCATATAACAGTCTGATAGGTTGTAACCAGATAAAATCCACCCATAATTTGTATTATCTCAAAGACATATATATACCAAAGTAAGGATGATAATAAAGCATCAAAAAGTGAGAAAATCTTCCAAGAAATGCATACAAGTTCACTTCTTAGAACGTTGTTGAACAGAGAAAATCTGAACAAATTCATCTACCCAATGCATTGAAGTCAAAGCATGAAACTAGACAGCATCAGCCCATAATGAGTACGGTCGCATATTTATAAAAATACCATATGAAGGATGATAAATAAAACATGAAAAAGTGAAGAAAACCTCAAACCAGTACAGTGCAAGCTTGCTTTACTGAGCACATTATTAAACATCATCTTGTAGATTACAACGTTAAAAAAATAACAAATAACAAAGGGGGAAAAAGCTCAAACCTTATTTGAAACAAAGATGTAGGTTCCGTACAAAGTCCACCATTATGAATAGATAATGAATGTAAAGAAAACACCAAATATTCATTTTTTGCTATCGCATAAATGTTTTCGTACAAACTAAACTATGAAGCAGTACCTCTAATGCAGACATGGCAGAAAAAAGATTGAAGTTCTCCCCATGAATAAGTTCCCCGTCTTGAAGATCTGAAACAAGATATACTTTGTAAAGATGGTTGTAAGGAAAAAATGGAATCCAAAAACGACAACATATGCAGTTATTCAAGTTAATTAGGACAAGTACAAAATTGGGTATCAATGAGTAACTTTCAATCACAGAAATATCAGTAGAAAACAAACAGAATAAATTAACAAAATAATAAACGAAATTGAAAACTTTGTAATAATATGAAATATAAATAATTAAATACATTAATTTATTTCATACATAGAGCTAGATCAACACGCCATTCTTTTAAATGAATCTACTTAATCGTTCCAATTCAATTCTTTTATGCAGTAAAGGATTAAATGTCTCTCCAATGCCGAGAGGGTGACAGAAGTTATGAGATGAAATTCAAGCAGTGATAAATTGCAGCTAGGGAGGGAAAAAATTTTCACATTGTTGAATGCAATTTTTTATTTTCCTCTTTTTAGTTCGACAATGTGAGGCATGGGATACAAACTTTCAACATTTTGATCGAAGATATTATGCCTTGACCAAGTGAGTTATGATCTTGTTGAATGAAATATTGTTCGGAAGGAAGGTAAACACAAAAATAAGAATTTATTTCTGCTTCGTGTTAGTATGAGCTACAAAAACAAATGAACCAACCCCAAACTCTATCGCTCAACAAACAACACCATTGTCAAAGTTAAACCCATTTACATCCTCTGGCAGCGTAGTTATCATAAACTCGACGCAATTCCAAGCCTCCATTTAACTTAAAACCATCAAACGGCTGAACTGAATATAATCAATTTCCCTGTTCCCGCTATAATATTTGATCTTTCTTGTAAAGACAAACAAAGCAATGTTCTTAGTCTCATCTCTAATAACCGATCAAACTAGGCCACACGACATTAGTATGTCCAAACACAAAGATTTAAGAAACAAAGCTAATTTCACTTTCATCGCACCGTAAGCTAATCAACTCAACTTAAGTAAACCAATCAACGCCATTTCGAATCGCAAAAAAACAATAATAATAATAATAATCACACGAAACACAATGACACAACAAACAACATCTAACTCCTCAAACGAAGCAATCACAAGGTCTGATGCAATAAGAAGATGCAAATAAATAAACAACAACCTCCACAAGCAGCTTCGAGAAGAGGCGACACATCAGCCCAGACAGTGTGTTCGCCGGAAGGAATAGGGGAGGCCATTTGAGGTGCATGAGCGCCCACAGTTCGCTCTTCTGCTTCTTTATCAGCCATCGATGGCGGCTCGAGTTCAGAAGCTTTGATCTTCGGGTCTTGGACAAGTCGTCGTGTAGAAGAAGCTCTGGTGTAGGAGGAGGGTGTCGGTCTCCCCAGCAGCAGGAGGGAGGCTTGGTTTAATTTGATGACCAGCTTTCGCAGTAGTTTAACAGCTTGTGTCGAGGGAGTAAGCTGAAATAGGCTTAGGGCTTGACTTTGTATTGTAGCTTCTTGCCTGCACGCGGATCAATAATTAGAACGTGAACCCAAGGACAAGCCAAAATTACAATCGCCAATTCCACATTAAATTACCTAATTAGTCTTTTCATAATTAAAATGAATTTGTCATTTATTTTCTGTTTTATATTATTTGAATCCCTTTTTCTGTCACTTTTTTTTAATTATAAATAATAAAATTATACTCCATTTATGAATAATTGATATATTTTTTACACTATATGAATATTTATTTCTTAATATCGATATTAATTTTTTATTTATAAATATATCATCGCCGGACATATGAGTTCATAAATTATCTATTCGTGAAAATTCCACATATAATTAATATTATAATCAACTTAAATATATAAATACGTGTATGACTTATAAGTTTCCATATGAATATGATGAGAACATCACACAAAAGCGAGGAAAAATAAAATTATACAAATTTTGAAATTATATTAATCATTTTCATTCATTAATCAATTGAAATTTGAAAATTAGATTCTTTTCAAAATTATTAAATTTAAAAATTTGAGTAATGTATAGATGTAAATATTTGGAATATTTATTGATATATATATATGAAATTTTAAATTATACTATATTTATTGTTTAATCAATATAACTCTTAATATTTGGCAATTAAATGATTTTTTGCCCATTAAAAAAATAAAAAATAAAAAATAATCAAAAAGCCATTGCATGTCGCGTTGCCTTCGCACGGGTAGTTTGGCACCATGGTAAATTTTCGTTCTTCTTCTTCTTTTTTTTTTTTTTCTGTTTGAAGGTTAAAAACACTAACTATTTATTTAGCATAGCTTCAAGTTCATAACAATGTAATCATAAATTAGTTTTTTTATTTTAAACTTTATTATAATTAAAATTGGCAAACAATTTAATATTTGTATTTTGTTTGAGAATCTCAATAATNTAAAAAAAAAAAAAAAAAAAAAAAACAATCAACCCAAAATTAGTTGATGTATTATTTTATTTTGTAATATTATTAATTGAAAATAGAACGGTACAAACAAATGTACATAATATGAAAACGGATCATAAACAAACTTTCATTAATTTTTACAGTAACAGCTACCATGAAAGCAGTAGCAAGCTAGAAGACACTGGAATGACAAAAATACACAAGCTGCACACAACTGAGATTCAGCTTCTTTGTTTTTTTTATCCAAAAAGGTGGCCAATTGTTATTTCACCATTTTCTTTTCTTTTTCTTTTTCTTTTTTTCTTAATTTTTTATAATGGCCGTTGAAGACGATCAGAAACGTACCAGAAGAGCTTAGTTCCAACTCCAAGCATTAGAAATTTTCTAGCCTTTGAGAAGTCCAATGGTCTCCAAGGAAGCTCGAATATCAGCACTGCTAGCCTCTTCAGAAGCTTGTGCAATATTTGCAGAATCAACTGGAACAACGTCTGAAAGAGGGTAACTTCTATTAGCATGGAGCTGGTTGGCTGCGCCGTTACAAACGCCCTTCAGAACCACACTTTTGTGCACTCCACCAAGTAACCCTTCGTAATCTGTGTCCCCACTTTCTCCAACAAACACAACCATTTTTGATAGCTCCGTCCCCCATCGAACATAAAGATACCTGACACAGTTAAATGGTAAGATCCTCAAAACTTAACGTATAGAAAAAGGTCATCGTTGTTTCATAGTTTCTATGTTCCCAGACATTTAAATTCCTCGTTTCCAGCAGAATCCTCACTGCTTATATGATTCAAGACATATTGGTGCAGCAGAGTTGTAGTTTCTCACAGGATTACCACATGCATCTTCCAATATCCATGGTTATAAAATTCATGAAGAAAACTAGAATATTGAGCAAGAGATTTAATAGAAAATATACAAGACCATGCACCATAAGTAACAGTACCTGAGAGCCTGGGAACGAGATGCCAGTACTGGGATTATATTTAGCCTGGTTCCATTCTGAGAATAAACAGCATGACAACGCAGAGCTTGAATTCTCAGCGATTTTCTGAGTTCCTTAACTGCTGGAATCTGCATGAAAGCAAAGGAAATTCTTGACTTATAAACTCCTGAGACATGCAATCAACAAGCTATGCCTCTAAATGAAATACATATAGCAATAAAAATAAAAAAAATAAAAAAATAAAAACTATATAGAAAAATCATGTCATCACTAAAAGTTCGAGAATTACCGCATCAGGCTTCCGAACATTAAAAGTGTAACAATAATTTGTTGAAAGTTGTTCAGCTGAAGTTACAATTTTTTCCTCCGTGTTAGTGTTCTTATCAGAAACCGAAGAAGCCCATTTAACTAGAGTTTTCCTTAATCCTTCTCCACCCCATCGATATTCAATGTGTGAATGGTAATAGAAGTCGACCACAAATGGATCATCTTCTAGATTTGTGGATGAATAATAAAGATCACTGCCACTATTGCAAATGAAAGCATCAAAATCATTTGCGTGGTAGCCACCTGAGACCAGAAATGAATTTACTTCAGAAATGGTCAACGATGTAGAGAGAATAAACCCTATAGTGCCTTCATTCCTTTCCTTCTCCACTGCCCCAAACAACTTTCTCGTGGTATCAACGAGACCTGGAATACTATCACAATCCACTGCAATAACAAAGAGATGTTTTCTCCTCCTTAATGCTGGAAACTTGCCAACATTTGCATTTTGATCAGCTTTTTCCACAACTGATTTTCGTGTATCCTTTGAAACGCCCTTTGACCAGCTCAATACAGCATTCTCTAATTTATTTGTTCTATCAGCAGCGTTTCCTTCCGACTCAAGAGATCTATCAGTTCCACTATTCTTCTCTCCATCTAATGAAAACTTCAGGTTTAGAGAAATGTCTTGTATATCTCTCCACGAATCACCGGGTGAACCTGATTCTGAGTTATCATCTTCATCTTCATTTCTTTGCCAATGTGGATACCTCGGTTTGCAACTAGCAATTCTTGATAGATATGTCTTACAATGCTCTGGCCATGAAAATAGGTGAATATTCTTCAAACCATTTTGCCGGCATCTAGCCCAGAGGTGCTTGTCTGCAACAAGCTTCAGAAGAGCATCAGCGATAGACTGTTGATCGTGTGGATCAATAAGAAGACCATTGTCGAGCACCTGCACAACAAGTGTGAAGCATGAGCACCAATGCTTCTAAGCAAATTTTTATGGCTAAAAGCAGGCATACCCGATGTATATCAACAGGGCCTCCATTTTTTGTAGCAACAATAGGTAAACCATGAGCTGCCGCCTGATAAACAAAAGTGCAGATAACTGGTTAATAAATGAAATGCTACTGTGAAAAGGAAAAGTATGGAAAGAACAAAAATCACCTCAATTAGAGTGAGTCCAAATGGCTCAATGAATGCGGGATTTATAAAAACGCCCTGCAAATCATAAATAAGGATTCCAACTTAAAGGATCAGTGTTCACAGAAAAAGCAGAACGCCACAAGAACATTCCAGGCATGAAAAAGAACAAAAAACGCCAAGAATGTACAAGAGAAGATATCCCAAAATTCAGAATGGACAGTACTATAATCCACTAGTATTTAAGAGCATGATGATGCAAATTACAAAATATTAGCCACTAGCCTCCAAAAAACTTAATAAAGTGCATATCATATTCTCAAAGAAAGCCAGTCAACGTTTAGTGTGAAAAATCTCTTTCTTAAACCATTTTCCAAAATTCAAAGGACAAATAGTAAATATCAAATTGACAAATAGTCTTGTGAACCTCAAAATGCAGTATGTATGTGCATGAAAGAAACTACTTAAAAGCAAACTAGGCACAGCACCCACAAATCTACGTTGATGGCCAAGAAAAAATAATAATGAATTAGTGTCCATGGTTCGAAAGCCATTGTAACGGTACCTGGAAGAAAAATATGACTTAAGAATTAGCAAGGTGCAGTGAGTGTATGATATTTCAGTGGGGTGTGCACATGAAAGAAACTATATAACTCAACTAACCAGCAAGCTGTAAATGATAAAATAATAGTTGGAGATAATATCTCGAGAATTTTAGTTAATAGTAAACGGGTCAAGAGAGATAAAATCAACTCAATATTTAGTCTTAGAGAATACAGAAGGAATACCTTGGTTTTTGCTGCCAGACGATATATGTCAGGAACATCAGCTTGTTTGTGATGTTTAGGGTATGCCACTTGTCCATACAAATCATATTTGTCAATAAGTTTAAGCACCGAGAGAAGGACAGATGCATTTGTACTTGACATTTCATCAATTCCTTCTCTGTTACCCATAATTAGCGTCTGCAATGTATGAAGAAAAGTCACGGATAATTAACATGGCAGCAAACGGCATCAAGAAGATTGCCTGATCAATTATAGTCCTTTTAGGATTCCACGTACAAGGTTTGCAAGCTCCCTAAGTGGCCGACATTCTCCAAATGCTTTGACCAAAGTTGTGATGTTCTTCTTTGGATCTGGTCTAGCAAGGGCAAGAATCATAGGCTTACGAGGATTAGTGAAGAACCGCATTATCTGCAAATGCCAGAAGATAGGGTTGAACTATTAAGAAACCAGGATGAAATCTTCAAACAGCTAACTGTCCATATCCACAATAACTTAAAGTAGAAGCATGGTAAAAAAACATAACCTCAAACCAGATAGGTGGATCTGACAAAGCAGGGTGATCCTCACTTCCTTCTGTCTCAACGTCCATATCACCTTCAAGAGGAACAATATGATGGAACTCCATCCCAGGGGGTATTACCTGCAGAGAAGAAGGGAATTTTTTTATTATATCATATGAAATAAAAGTTGTCAAGGGACCAACAAGCACAAACTTTTGAGATTAAGATGCAAGATGAAAGAAAATGAAGGGAAAAAAAACAAACAAGAAGAAGAAGACAAGTAAACTATAATGTCCCAAATTCTGATCAAATGCCGAGATTTTCCTGGCGGCACTTAATGTAAAAAATGGTTAAGATGAAAAGGGAATATTAAAGAAAGATGACAATGAAGGACAATACTAGTAGCTGCAATTACCATAGGACTGTGAAGCACATTCTATTTATTTCTTCCAGTTTATGTTCCTCCATTATAAAACTATTTTCAGACAGTCAACAAACAGAGCTAGCCTGCATCAGGCAGGCAGTCAGACAACAATATGGCTTTGTTTGTAATTGTTACAACTTTTAAAATAATGGAAAAATCAGTGGTCACACCGAAGAAAATTATTGTTTGGTAAATTTCAACTTTATATTTGAAAAAGTAGATCATAATGTTTGGAAAAATAATACAAAATTGTTATGATTTAGCTAAAATGACCAAAGTAGACACTTTCAATTATTTTTATATTAACATTTAACATCCATTTCATTATAAATTAATGGTTCAAAACTTTATATAATTTAAATTACAAGTTTGATAAAAGTTTAGGAAATACAGTTATAAAAAAATTTGAACCAATCAAAATTTTACTGATAAAGGATGAAATAGATGTGAAAGAAAAAAAAAAGATAAATAGACGGAAGGATTGGAATCTTAAAATTTTAGTTCCAGAGTATGAAAGTTTTTTTGGTAAAGCTGTTTTTAAAAGCTACTGGTAGGTTGATTTGGTGATCTTGCACCTAAGAAGAAACTTAAAAAGATAAATGAATGAATAATTAGTTTTACCAAACAAGTAAAACAGTTAAAATTCTTCCATAATTTCATTTGTACCTAGTAAAAGCAATCCCAAATGCACCCTACATCACGCCATAACAATTTGTGTACAATTAGATGGAAAAATTTACAATGCGTGTACCTCAGAAGTTAGAACTCAATAATTAGTTTGATGAGAAAGGACTGCAACCTATCAATATGACTCGAGACTCAAATTTAATCAATATCAAGTAAAGAATGGGAAACACTAAATAAAGATGAAATAGCATCCAATTTATTAATCTCATCAAGCATTAATTATGTTGAAGGTCAAATTTATTGCATAGATGCATAAAACTCAACATACAAGCATGCAGACATTTCAATAACTTACCGCCATTCGAGGCATGAATCTGCCGTAACAACTCACGTTACGCTTGATCCTAGCACGTAGTTTACGTTCCAAGATTGGATCAAACCCATCATATAATCTCCATTGCTCTTCAATTTCCTGTCTAGTACTAGTAATAATTATTTCAGAGGCATCAAGAGCTAATTCTTCAGCCTCTATCCGCCGCATTATTTTGTATGTTGAATTTATCTCATCCCTAGACAATCGACCCTGTTTTAGTAATTGCTCCAATTTATCCCGACCTAATGAGTGGCCAGTAAAAAGCATTGGAACATTTAAAGCACCAGAGAGCAGTGCAGCAGAATCCCCCGCATCCGCATAATGCCCATGGATTGCAACTGGCCAGACTGGATTTCCCCCACCAATCTGCTCACCAAGAACTTTAGACATCTGGATGACATGGCTAAGTGCACCGTCAACAAATTCAGGGATGTGAGGCCACAGAAGTTCTTTAGGAATATATTTATCTCTTGGACCAAACGGTATACGAATAATATAGGCACCACTGCTCTCGCCCATCTCACCTACCAAGCCTTCTGAACTAGTCGGAGCCAGCATTTCTGTAGGTTCTGCATAGCTCCAATCTACATCTGGGGATGATACTTGTCTAGTGAGCAAATCTACCCGATACACTCCAGGCATTGATCCCAAGGCCCTAGCAAGTTCCACTACATACTTAACCTAAACAAAGTGGAGAAGTAAATATCAATCAGTTATGCAGTTCTATACATTTACTTAGAAAATGAAGTGTTATATAATTCAAATTTATAGAGACAGAATGAAACAAATATTACCTGACCACCAGTATCAGAATCACGGCCAAGCTCCATGTTATCCCCCCTTATCAGACCATGAAGGCTGCACAGCATTGATCACCAATGTTAATGACATGGGTAATAAAGGAATTATCCTTTGGCAGTTTAAAGATAGCTATACAAATCTACAAGCTCTTCAAAGGTAAATGTAATGCAAAGAAATAGGAGACTATATTTGCCTTGGCTGAAGTAAAAGTATGCTTGATAAACCAAGTGAATATGCATAACTTGGCAAGTTTGCAACAATAAAACAATTGTAACAAAAAACAATTATATTCAAAAGAAAAAGAAAATTCTTGCTCTTGCCTCACTAATACAATATATAGCTTTTTCCCCTTTTGTTGACTAGCCCACACCTCCATTGCATCAACAGAGCTGATTCTCGGCAAACGTGTTTTGGCGCTGTCTCCATGAACCGGTGTATCACCGACCGCTTCTCCTTTCTCTCCCTCTGATAAATCTTCAGACATATCAGCTGTTGCTTCTCTTCGACCTTTTTCACGTTCAAGACGACGTTTAGCCATCCTCTGGGCTTCCTCTCCTTCAAGCTATAAAACCATAGAATTCATAACTACTAGTTTTGTACGTAATATGATTTCCAATTTAACCGTCACCTTTATATAATTCAAATTCAGCATAACAGATATGCATTCGGGATAATCCTTCCGACAGTTGTTAATGTATAAAAGAACTACAAGTTCTGTCAAATTTATTTTATGCCCGGTAATTTTCGCAAAATATAATTTAGAACACTCGCATGATGGTGCACAGGACATAATCACAATCTTCATACAGGAAACGATGAATGAACTCGAGAATGCAGCCAAATAGTAGGCAAAAGGGAAAGAACGAAGAGAGGACGAGGTTTCTATATATATATATTTTTTTTTTCTTCAGGTGGCCTATGATGCATGCGAATCATCCACATAATCTGCGATTCTTGGAGTTAATAAAAAAGAAGACCGAACCTGCTTCTTTTGACGAGCTAAGTTCCAAATCCTCCAGCACATATTCTCCAATCTAGTATTCCTCTCCTGGGGACTTCGGGTGGCTGCAGCCTTGAGCGAACAATCATGACAACAACAACAACCATAACAAGCAACTCAAGATCATAGAAAGAAACGCCATAGTTTGATAAATCAAGCATGGAAGTAAGTAAATGATTGTTTACCTTAACCCATGAGCGGTATAGATCGCTCTCATCGAAGCCGGTGATGACCTCCTCGACGAAATACCGAGTGGGACTGAAATGTCCTCTCTCTCGGAGAAGCAGCGACGGCGATGGCTTGGCAGACTTGGCTTCATCTATACCAGGTCCAACGTCCAGAATTGCCTCCAAATAGCTATTAATCCAATCATTTCCAGCCATTACGCCTAAAAGTAGAAACCTCGATTCCTATCTCCCTTCTTCCTCCGTCGAGAGAGATTCAACTCTCAGAAGAAGAAAAAATGTGTGAAGGAAGGAAGACGAAGATGATTTATATGCGAGGAAGTTTGTAAAATCAGAGCCTCAGAAGTTTTAAATCAGTAGATTTTGACAATCGAGACTCAAAAAGATGATGAGATGCGGAATTGGCTGTCGTTTTCTTCCCTAGTGAGCGAGCGCGCTAAAAGCTCCACCGCTGTCATCGGCCCTGCATTTCACCATTAATACTCCTAGCTTCCGTGAATTTCTATATGAATCTCAGTTTTTTCGTTGCGATAAATTTCCGTAACAGCACATCAATGCCCGATATAGATTCATCCACTTCAATCCAATGGTCACCAACAAATTTTGTAATTGACACCTAAATTTCCAATTAATTAATTGTAAGAGGTTATTATATTTTGAGACAGTAAGACCTCTTACTTACACCTCACTATAATTAATTATTTTAATATTAGTAATGCTTCTCCATTATACTTTTTTATTAGGACATTTCTCAAATATATATATATATATATATATATATATATATATTAAGAAAATACCTTTCACATCAATATGGTCGTCAAAAATGTCACAGAAATAATTTTTGGGTGTCATGACGTATTTTTTTAATTAATAAAATAAAATATATTTATACATTTATAATTTAGCAGTTTGCCACGTGTACTTTTATATTATATTTTTCTCTATTCTTTTTTAACGTATAGTTTTCCCTATTTAATTTTACTTTTTATATATCATTTTTTTTGTAAACTTTTTATTTTCTCGCTCAAATATCGACTATTTAGTTAAGTTGTGACATAAAAGACGAAACTGACATGACATATCTTGAAAGTTAATGTATTGTCATTTCTTTTTGCAAATAAATGTGTTGTCATTTCGACCACACACATAAATATAACATATCATGTTGGTTTATTCTTGTTTATGAAAATTTTAATTTAATCTCTTATTATAAGAGAATTTTAAAATTAGAACTAAAATTGAGTTCAATTGAGTTTGGTGCTTTAGATAGTGGACCATTCTCGCTAATTTTACCTATTTAAAATTTTAAATCAAAATAATTTATTTGTTCAATTGAGTTTGGTGCTTTAGATCAATGGACCATTCTCGCTAATTTTACCCATTTAAAATTTTAAATCAAAATAATTTATTTAAATTTTTTCAAAATGACCCATGTTAGGTTGATTTTCATGTCATATGTATTTGATTCGAGTTCTTACCGAAACTTGAGTCTGGGTCTTGGACCACTCAGTCAAACAAATTTTATGTATTAAAAAATATTTCTAAAATTTAGAATTTTAATATGGAAATTATGGAGAAGTAATTAATTTATGTTGCCTAATTAACTATTTATATATCCGATTAAATATTCTCCTAAGATTTTAAAATACAACTCGAACAATTGTTTTCACAATAAAATGACATGCAACGAAGGAGTCAAATAAATCCAAACAAAACAACCTAATTGCTCCAGTTTTGAGAATGATGGGGCATTCTGACCGATGCCAAACCTTTCAAATTTTTGAGTGTGACAAATTTTAATTCATGTGAACTTTATCTTTAATCTTTTAAGTAATACTTTTGCATTTTTTTTTAATAAATTCGAATGACCAGCCATTTTAACTATATTGTTCTTCATTTTTTCATTTAATTAAACTGATTATTAAAAAATCATAAAATATTTGTAGTTTGTGATGTTAGTTAAATGAAATGAACGGAGAAAATTAAAGTATTTTCACTTTTCGAATAAAGCTCTTTCAAGAAAGGTAGGTAAAGATTTAATTACACGAACAAAGAGGCTATAATGCTCTTTCAAGAAAGGTAGAAAAGATTTGTTCCCGAATATATTCCGACTTTTTTAGGGCATTTTGGCATCCTTCGTGGTTGAAGCCATACATAATCTTATATATTTAAACTTTTTATTTATAAAAATAGTCAAAGAAAAATAAAACATTAAAAGACAGAGTGAAGACGTGAATTATCTAAATAGATTTAGAAGAGTCAAGTCAGCAGGTCTAGACGTTTGTTCTCACATCAATAAGATTCACGCACAATATTAGGTATAAACTAACGATATGATAGAGTGGTCCTTTTGGACTCCCTACAAAATGTGGTCCTTCTTAGCTTTGCAACACCTATGGATCTAAGTGATAACTTGTAACGCCTCATACCCAGGATTTGGATCAAAATTTAGAATATGGATTCGACACTCGATGACTCTGACATTTTCCTACAACCTCTGTGACATGGTCAGATTACCTATTCTTGTTTCTTAAGAGTGAAGATTATTCCCACATACCCACACGAGCCTTTCCAACATGTTTTGTCCTCACTCACATGCATCACAATCCCTATGAGGTCACCCAACATAGAATTTCTCAAAGTAAAACACGTTTACCAATGAAGTTTTTATGATTGAGCCACCGAGAAAGAATGTGCATCTTACTCTCATTCGGACGTGATCTTCATTCGTTCATATACTTTTTCTTTACTTGAGTGTCGCATAATTCAAACACGTCTGAATATGTTGAACATGACAACACACCGTGTGAGATTTCTATGCAAGTCATCATCACAAATTGACTCGTCTCTCCATTGGATCCGACGTGGCAAAGGTCCCTTACGTGTCCTTATTTGACTCTCTAACTCTAAGAGGACCTTTATTAACCTCCTTTTTCTTTTGTTAAATCACTTCATCATCATAGGTTTGATTTAATTTTTAATTTAGTCACCACAATCATAAATATTTTGTTTTTGTCCTAACAATTCAGTTAAACATTTGGTTGTAAGTCATTGTTTATCTCACACTTATATTTTACCATTTTGACCTTAAACACGAACCTTATTATAACATCTAAAATACTAATAAATTGTCAGTAATTTCGTTTATATTATTAATCTTTAACACTCGTGACTTAAAAAATAATAAATATATAATATATTATAAAAATATTATTCAATTCGAGCCTGATTCAAGAACAATTAACACGTATTTATTCGAGATTCAAAATTTCATAAATAAACAAATAAATAATATATAAATATAGGAATAATAAAAGAATATTATTCCTAGATCCAAATTCCGAACTCACATGGGGAAGAAAAAAGTGCTTTATTTTAAAAAAAGAAAAGTGAGTGGAAATAATCCAAATTAGAGCGGTCCCAGTTTAAGTTTGATTGCACATTGAAATTTAAAATACTATTTTATATTTTATTCGAGTAATTACTTTTAATGATCGTCACCTTTTTCAACGCAACACGTCGCTCGTTTATGTACACCTAGCCCATTAATTTATTGACATTATTTAACTTTTCTTAAAATATTAATATCATTCCACTTAACTCGTTATACTAAAAAAAAAATATTCAATTAACTTACCTAAGGTTGTTAATATATTAATGAATATATGGTTGAAAATTAAGTCCAACCAAAGTTATGGTCATGTTTTTTTTGGTTTAAATTTCTAAGAAAGGTTGTGGTTGTACTTAAATATTACATTATAAAAATTTAAATGATTTTGAATAATCTCAAAAAAAAAGAAAGAAAAAAAAAGCACATATCAATTAATGTCGTGGTAATGCATTTTAAATTTACGTTTTAAGTCATAATAAGATCCTTTGTTTTCTATATTTCTATTTAGATTGAAAAAGGTGAATTTGGATCGATAGCTTTTTTTTTTTACTTTTAGATAAGACAAAATGTTTCATGAAAAGATATAAGAGGAAAAAAATTAAAGTTTTTGTCATAATTTAGTGCAACTTATTGCTAGTTTAAATTAATCAAGATATCCGTAGTTAATATTTGAAAAATATATTAGTTATAGAATATATCTTAAATATTCGTATCGGATGAGTAGTATATTTTATTTTATTGTCAAAGTTTAATTAGTTTATATTCGTAGATATTAGTTAGTAGCTTGTATCCTATTTTATTGTCAATGTCTTCGATTCCAATTTTATTTCTTATTCTTAACTTATATTATTTTGAGAACTATTCAAACTTTTGAGTGATATATACAGTGTCTGTATCAGAAAAGAAAAAGAAAAAGACAGGAATAGTAAAAAGGTGAGTGTATGTGAGAAGTTGGTGGAAAAGGGGAAAAGTGCAATTTTATTCGATTCGATGGGCATCTTAGAAAATGAGAGCCCAAACTCCAGTGTCTTCTTCTTCTTCTTTATTTATTATTATTATTATTATTTACATTTATTTAAAAAAAAAAAAACTTAAAAAGAAATTGAAAGAAAGAGCTGAAATATTTGATATTTAAGTCGGCGAAATTAAACCCTGGTCTCCTGTTCTGGATAACCCTCACTCGGTGGTTCTGCCTGCAAACGAATGAGTGAATGTGAAATGTCACACAATCCCTTTCCTTTGCCCTCCATATACACTAATATTTCCTTAAAAAATATCACTTTTTCATATTTACTCTTTTTTTTTTGCATTACTTACTCTCTCTTTCATCTTTATCCATCAATATCTATATATATGGATATACTTTGAAATTTTTGTGACAAGCAATTGGAGATGGCTGATCAACAAAATGTAATGTCTCCCACTTGTTGCGAGTTCGTGTAACAAGTCTATCTGTAACTCTCTTGTCTACTCATTGTCTCTATCTTATTTATGTCTCATTTTTCCTTAATTGCACACGTTATAGGGTGTGTTTGATGATCCATCGTCCTCCTGATTATTTCATTATTCTATTTAGCTCTTGTGTGGCTGAATGAGCGTCTTTGAAGTGTTGCAACTTTGTTTGTCTCAATTTGAGGGTCACAACCTACTCTCTTTATATTATGGTTGTGACATTCTCCTTCACTTAAATTAGTCATCATACTCTATAACTTTTTCGAGACACAATTACATCATGGATTGTGATATTCGAACATGATTTTAGATTTGTATATATACGGCCATAATTAATAAATTGATCTATTACCATGAATATAGTTCATCTAATAAAATATCTTTCTAATGTAGTTTTAATTTTTATTCTCATTTTTTCGATAAAAAAATGTCAATCTAAGACACGAATTCTCGTATTAATACTGAAAGTCGTTTGAAATTATGTAATGTTAATTTTTATAAGAATATTGATTAAATGGGCATTGTTTATTTCCTTTTAATATTCAAATAAATTATTTAATTGATGGGTAGCTAAACCCTAAATAATTAGGGTTTGAAGAGTATAATCAAAATATATCACCACAGGTCAGATTTTATATAGTTTTATTATCAAATAGTTAGTTATAATTTAAGATATTTCAAATTTTTGTATGAATTGATTATTCTCTAGAATAGCTTTATCCATCTCTATCACGACAACAAAATTAAAAAAAGAACAAAGCAAACAAATATTATAAGATAATGTTGAATACAACTTGACACCATCAATTTATTTTGTGAGAATTTAAGATTTTTATGAAATAGACATTTCCATTTGTATGATATTTTAGTAATTTAAGATATGGGAAACATAACAAAAATAAAATAACGTACTTATGTACTAATAAATGATGGTATATAATTACCTATATTTATATTTTACATCTTGACATAACATATATATATATATATATTGCATAATTTCATGTTAACTAAATGTATTTGGTTTTTAGTAAATTTCTATTTATTTATTTGTAATTTCTAAGATAATAAATAATTTTCTTTTAAAGAACTCTAATTTGAGAATGTGATCTATATAATTTATTAAAAATATTCTGTTAGATTTCTATGTTTCTATTATATATGATTTGAAATTTGGGTTATTATATTAACAATAAATAAATGGCCCTAGATTATGGTAGGAGTCATTTTTTTATTAGTTGTTTTTATTTACGATGTTTGTTGGGCCTCTGCCTGGAAATTATTAAAAGCCCATTGGACTTCGGAAAGTCTGGCCCGCAAACTACTTGTTGGGCTGTTTCACGATATTTGTTGGGCTTCTGCCTGGAAATTAATATGAGCCCATTGGACTACGGGAAGTCTGGCCTGTAAACTACTCGTTGGGCTATTTCACGGTGTTTGTTGGGCTTCTGCCTGGAGATTAATATGAGCCCATTGGACTACGGGAAGTCTGGCCTGTAAATAATTGCTACTTGTTCTTTAAGTTAAAATTAAAATTAAAGCTCTATTATATAACTATTTTACTTTCTTTTTTTAATTTCTAAAGTTAAGTATATAAATACTCTTTATATATATATATATATATATATATATATATATATATATATATATATATAATTTTCTTATTTTTATTTTTTTAAACAAGTTAAGTTTTGAGAAAACTCAAAATAAAAATAAAAAAGTTAATTACGAAATTTGAATAAATAACATTCTTTCTAGTTGGTCGAGTCATATAATTAATAAATACTACGTGTCAAAGTTAATTACCAAAACATTTCATCATTTTGACCGTTAATGGAATTGCCTTATGAATAATAATTAAATACTTTCATTATTATTGGATAAAATTCCAACTATCTGATCGACTCTGCTGCAGCCGCGTCAAGATGAAGAACAATCCACTTAATCATGAAAACAACTACTGGAGTCCAGTCAACCTCGATCCTGGCCGTTGATTTGAAATGGATGTAACATTTTTTGTATTTATTAATCATCTGGAAAATATCACAGGAGTTTGACGAAGCGACGAAATTTATGTTCAAATCAACTACTGGAGCAAAGGATTGTTGAGGAAATGGTGTTTTCCGAGCGGTCAACTTTATCCAAGCCTATCGCTTCCAACTCCATTTATCTATGGTACATCGCCTTCTCTCTCGACGATTCTTTGTTGTTGCTATTGGCTATTGCCTTGCGATTCGTTGTTTTTCGCTCGATTGTTAGCTTCGCCGCCGATGGGATTCTTCCTGCTGTTATTCTGATCGGAGCTTCATTTGGTTGGCCTCTGAGTGTTGGCGATTCGTGAAGTGAGTTTAGATCGTTTCTCCGAGTTCCGGTAAGTTTTGGTGCTGTTGAACTAGGGCAATTTGGGAGTGACTTTGGAAAATTGTTGCTATTCGTCTCAGCTCTGGTGATCGGGATGGAATAAATTGATTAAATAGTCTTGATCGCTTTCTTAGGGTTTGATTTCCAAAGATGGCTGATCTTCTTGTTATGTCATCAATAATAGCGGCCGTCATGGGCGTGTTGCTGGCCCTATCGCCAAGAGTATATGCTCATGAGTTTATGATGGAATCAGGGGTTTCAAGTGCTCATCAGATTCCTTACTCGGTTTCGGATGGAATCAGGGGTTTCAAATGCAACTTTTTTGCAGGTGATATTTCAGTTAAAACATCAAGGAAACTGTTAAGGGAAGAAAGGGAGGAGGAATACACTAACCTTAAAGATGGTGATTATCCTCATCGTAGAGAAAAACAGGATGGGAAATCTTTGGCAACCCCCCAAAATATTGGAATGGTAGTAACTGGAACATTCGTTTTATGTTTTGGTGTTCTCTGTCCTTGTTTTTATCGAAAGAGGAGACGCACAGTTCAAAGAGGCATTGAAATAGAACAACCATCAGGTGAGTCATTGGTTCTATATGAATTTCTTGCCGTTTATGATGATAGGAGTATTGTTAGTTAAAGATTCTACCTTACCTTGTGAGATTCTACATCGGTTGGAGAGGAGAACGAAGCATTCCTCATAAGGGTGTAGAAACCTCTCCCTAGCATATGCATTTAGAAACTTTAAGGGAAAACCTAGAAGGAAAGGTCCAAAAAGGACAATATTTGCTAGGGAGTGGATTGTGAGATCCCACATCGGCGGGAGAGGGGAACGAAGCATTCCTTACAAGAGTGTGAAAACCTCTCCCTAGCATACGCGTTTTCTAAATTTTGAAGGGAAAGCCTAAAAAGGACAATATCTGGTAGCGGTGGGCTTGAGCTGTTACAAATGGTATTAGAGCCGAACACCAGGAGGTGTGCCAGCGATCACGCTGGCCCCCAAGAGGGGTGGATTGTGAGATCCCACATCGATTGGAGAGGGGAACAAAGAATTCCTTATAAGGGTGTAGAAACCTCTCCCTAAGATACCGGTTTTGAAACTTTGAGGGGAAACTTAAAAGGACAAGCTTTGGGCTGTTACAAATAGTATCCGAGCCAAACACTGGGAGGTCTGCCAGCAAGGACGTTAGGCCCCCCAAGGGGGTAGATTGTGAGATCCCACATCGGTTGGAAACGGGAACGAAGTATTCCTTATAAAGGTGTGGAAACCGCCCTAGCATACGCACGGGGAAATCGAGAAGAGGAACATTTTTATTTACTCTTCAGTCACTCATTCTTCTTCTCTACATGTCAATGAATGCAGTATGTTTAAATTGTGCATTTTGTGTCCTTTTTTGACAAAGGCACTGCCCTTCCTTGACATTACCTGGTGAGCGTCAAATGTTCTTGAAATTGAGTTATAAATTCTTTCTTGCAGTTCATTCAGCCTCCATTGAAGTGATGAACCCTGCTCCTGAAAAGGTTCCAGCCAGTCCACTTCGAGTACCACCTAGTCCTAGATATTCCCCATCTCCCAGATTCAAACGGCTTGGATCTGTACATCTCAACATGAGCCAAGTAGCTAGAGCAACTCAAGATTTCTCCCCAGCTCTGCGCATAGGCGAAGGAGGTTTTGGAACTGTCTACAAAGCACAACTAGAAAATGGGCATGTAGTTGCCATAAAACGTTCGAAAAAGGCAAGTACCAAATTTTTATGCTATTTTTGTGATGATAGGATATGTAAAATCCCAAATTCTATGTAAAATCTCAAGCCCTTGTTTCTGAGAACAGTAACAGCATCTCTAACACAATTATTTTGCAGGAACTGTTCGAGAATTCACGAACTGACTTTAGCAGTGAAGTAGAATTACTGTCCAAAATTGATCATCGGAGTCTGGTTAAGCTGCTAGGCCATGTTGATCATGGAAATGAGCGCATTATCATTACGGAATATGTAGGAAATGGTACTCTTAGAGAACACTTGGATGGTAATGTTTCTACCCTATGGAAGACCAAAAATTAAACTGTTGTTTAACTCTGATGGCTTCTTTAAGGCTCATGACTGCGCTTTTATCATTGTAGGCGTGCATGGAAAAATATTGGATTTTAATCAGAGACTTGAAATTGCCATTGACATTGCTCATGGACTAACTTACCTCCACATGTATGCAGGTTAGAATCTTTTTCATTAGTCGGCTTATAAATGTCAGTCATTTTTTTGATATCAGGAAGGGCCAACTTTGAAAGTGGACATAATTACTAACGCAGCACATCCATTTGATTGTGTGTATATTTTAACATCTATTGAAGAGTTTGTTTAATTAGCAATTATTTTATGTCCCAAATAATATTTATTTTAAAAAAATTCTTTTAAGAGAAGATTTTTGTGGATCTGCAATTACTGCTCAAAGTCCTTGGTAAGAATATTATTTTTACAACCGTTAGTGTGGAGCCAACTTGCACACTCCTCAATTATCTCTAATGGCCTAATCCCATTGCTAGCAGATATTGTCCTCTTTGGGCTTTTCCTTCTGGGCTTCCCCTTAAGGTTTTAAAATCCGCCCGGAAGAGGCTTCCACACCCTTATAAACAATGTTTTGTTCTCCTCCCTAACCAATGTGGGATCTCACAATCCACTCCCCTTCAGGGTCCAGCGTTCTTGTTGATACTCGTTCCCTTCTTCAATCGATGTGAGACCCCCCAATCCACCACCTTTGGGGCCCAGTGTCCTTACTGGCATACCGCCTCGTGTCCACCCCCCTTCGAGACTCAGCCTCCTCGTTGGCACGTCGCCCCGTGTCTGGCTTTGGTACCATTTATAATGACTCAAGCCCACCCAAATATTGTCCTCTTTGGGTTTTTCCTTCCAGACTTCCCCTCAAGGTTTTAAACGCGTATGCTAGGGAGAGATTTCTACAGTCTTATAAAGAATGTTTCGTTCTCCTCCCAACCGATGTGAGATCTCACACTATCTATGTTTCGTTCTCCTCCCAACCGATGTGAGATCTCACACTCATGACAACCACCTGACCTGACCCTACCAAGAGAACTTTTAGGTCATTAAATCCTAGTTTGGTGGCTACCATGGCTTGAAAACTTTTATTATTACCTTATTGACCACTAGTCCCAAGCTTTGTTTAGGGTTATCTTATTGGATATTTTCTGCTGTCCAGCCAGTTAACCTTTTTTTTCTTGTTGACAATAGAGAAGCAAATTATTCACAGAGATGTTAAGTCTACCAACATTCTTCTTACCGAAAACATGAGAGCAAAGGTGGCGGATTTTGGATTTGCAAGGCTTGGAACATTGAGTACAGATCAAACGCACATTTCAACTCAGGTGAAAGGAACTGTTGGTTACCTTGACCCAGAGTATATGAAGACTTATCAACTTACTACCAAGAGTGATGTCTACTCGTTTGGGATTTTACTCGTAGAAATTCTAACAGGACGCCGTCCATTGGAAGTTAAGAGGCCTCCTGATGAGCGGGTCACAATAAGATGGGTGAGTTAAACATTCTAATCATTTTCTTAAGAAACCTTTCAAGTTTCGAATGCACTTTTTACTCATCGTTTCTGAAATCGCTTCTTGTTTTACCTTGATTCGTTGCAGGCTTTCAACAAGTATAGTGAAAACAAAATTCTGGAAACCTTAGATCCTTCAATGGAGGAAACTGTTGACGCAGAGATTGTCATCAAAATGTTCAAATTGGCAATCCAATGTGCAGCACCGGTACGAGCGGAACGACCAGACATGAAATTTGTTGGGGAGCAGCTGTGGTCAATAAGAGCAAATTATATGTCACAGAAGAAGGCAAGATTACCTTAAAAAGGTGTATTGTGTTGGAAACCCCCAGAGGTGACCCACTGTGATTTCATCAATTTACCATGTCATTTAGAAGTTCACCTCACTTCTTCAGAGTCTTTCCACCTTTGATGCTTTACTTAGTTACCCCTGTCATTAGAGTTTTCACCTCCAACAGATATCATTCATCTCTGTTTTAATAGGTGAATCACCTATTAATTTAGAGTTTTTCTTTTCCTTCAACTTCTCTAGAATTGAAGTCAACAACACTTGTGTACCATTGTAAAAAAGGGGGGTTATTCCCAATTTGATGGCAAATGATATTAAAAATTGATATTGCAATTGAAATGGTAAATAATGACAATAATTTTAATTTTGTGTATAGTTGAAATTGGGTCGGAGATATTGTCACCATGTCTTCTTTCAATTTTTACCTTATTGCCATGTTAACTTCCATTCATCATTTCAATTGAGAAATATTGGGAAGTTTCCTTGGGATTACTAAAAGATATTAATAGCCACCGGGCATGGCCTGTTCATCTCAAAAGCTGACCTCTGAAAATATAGGCAAAGCTATCCATAAACTGTTTTAGATCCATCGAAACATTATTACATTCCCAAACTAGTGAACCCATTTGAAAAGCCAGAGATAAGAGCTAAACATCTCAATAAAACAGACGCATATTATAAGTGTACTTCCTCACACAAGCAGTATCAAGCTATTGTACCTCAGGCGCTTAATGGCTAAAATTTCAAGAGGTCATGCTTCATCAATCACCATCTGAATATGTTTCTTCAGTTTTCTCCTTCGATGGTTACGTCCCCTGCACATGCGAACATGTCTTAATTATCAATGGCAAGAGATTTCACAAACTGCATCAAGTTTATATGAGCCGTTTGATTAGATGTAATATGGAATGCGCTTGCGTTATGATTACCGCGTGGTTAAATATGTGCTTGTACCTTTACAGAAAAGCCGAGGGGAATAAGCGGGAGAAAAGACCAGAGGGTAGAAAATTGTTCTCGAGATGGTATGTTTTTCTTTCTAATTTATCTCTTCAGAAAGAGCAAACAACTTTATTTGCTTGGATTCTGAAGAGATGCCTAGTAAAGGGAGATCCAGGAATAGACAAAATCATTTAGTCTAACACATCTCAAATGAAGCAAGAATTGAAATCAATTTTACTTGTAAACTAAAGAGGTGAAGACAATAATATCTTCACTTTTGATCCCCTTCCATTACACACAAGTCGGCAAGTCACTTGCAGAACAATTGCTTTCCTGTTTCTTTACCATTGAAGTTGTAGTTATGATTGATTGGAGATTTTTCTTATATCTGTAACATAGGTTTTTGTTTTTGACTCCTTATGTTGAGGTCTCCTTTTTCCCTAATCCTGTCTCTTTTTCTCGATGAAAACTTGAATGTTTTATGTGGAGCCTTGAATGTTTTAAAAGTGCACTAACCAGTATTGATTGTGTAGTATGAATTCATCTGTTGCCACTTTCTTCCCATCATCATTTCGGTTCCAGTGGTAAAATGCATGAGTCCTATTTTTGATTTCCAAAGTTGAATGCCCATAGCTGGCTTCTCTAAATGCTGAGTACTCTGGTTGTGGATCTTTAAACCTAATACAGATGGACAGACCATAACCCACGTTAGACATATTGAATGTCACAATCTACACCAATGAACGAATTTAGTGAATGCTAATAAATTTTACCTTCCAGCAAGACCTTCCTGGTTACCGCCATCTCCAACTGTGATGTAAACAGGGGCTGATTTGTCTGCTATGGTGTGATGATCACCACTTACATTGTAGTTGACACTTGAGATGCGATACTAAAAATAAGAAGGAAAAAAGGAGGGAAATAAAAATCGAATCCAAATAAGACAACTGTGGTATAAGCATTTATTTAACAAAGCAACAAGGTAAACATAAGCATTTGTCTAACAATGTTGCACACCAGAAAAAATTGTTCCAATCTACGGTAGAAATAACCACCATATGGCTTAAAAAGGAAAGAGCAACATACCGATCGTTCATAAGCATGGACATGACCAGCAAAGACAACATCAACTCTGTACTTCACGAACCAGCTTTCAAATACTGATTGCATACTTTCACCCTCCTGGAAATGTGCTTCATTACTATTGTAGATTGGAACATGCATAAGAACAATCAACCATGGCGTCTTCTCCCGATCAACCCTTCCCAACTCCTCACGAAGCCAGTGCCATTGAGGTGTGTACTTCACTGAAATAAATAATTGTAAAGTTTCTAAAGGGCAAAAACTTGAAAGTCGGTAGCCTTCACAAAAGATTAAAGGAAAAAATAAGATAATACGGGACATAAGCTCATTATCCAAGTGCCTGTCTAAGTGTTCAAATTAGCTAGAAACTAACATGTTAAATTTTCTTTAGTTTACTTTAAAGCTAGACTGAACTACGCATGCCACGGTTACATGAAGGAAAATGGAATCAATCCTCAGTTGCGGTGTTTGAACTGGTTATCTTGTTGGGCACATGACCTTTCAAATGCTAGGGTAGATCTGCAAAGTTTAGCTACTCAACATTCTTAAACAGAAAAACTTGTTGCATGGGAAATGCTTAAACTCGACAGTTCAATAGCTTAATCACGTGGATTTGAGAATGGCATATACTGATGATCATGTCAACTATCCAAATTCGGTCTATGAAGTGAACAACTTTCAAACACCAATTGGAGCTACAATATCATCTACATGCAAAAGACATACAAGAGCAACAATTCCTCCAACAGTTAAAGCTGCCAAAGTTTGACGCTCATTAGACAAAACCAACGTCATTAGATCCATTTTGTAAAGAAGTTGAAGTGATTGGAACTCTCTCCGTGATGTTCTAACCTATCTTTCCAATTTGTCAAATACATGTTTAAAAGCAACAATACTGTCTTGTAAGGGTACAATTATGGGGACCCAAACAACCCCACAACCAAAAAATAAAAAAAATTTAAACGGAAAGAAAGGAAAGAAAAAATTAACTAAAAAACCTCTGGATCTTCAATTCTGGTAGTAATTAGTAATTAAGTGCAAACCTAATGTTGATGTACAAATAAGAAGGAAATGAAAGGAACGAGAACTTCCTACATAAAGAGCAGCAACTATTAAAGAAGTTGACTAGTCGTGCAAAGCAAGAATATGTATATTTAGTATTTACCAAATGGAGAGTAGGCAGATAACACTATAATATGAGCTGATGCCCGCCTGATTGCATACCAAAGAGGACTGCTGCTTTTGGATGCTAAATAAGGTGTCAGATATCGATGAATGTAGGATTTGAAAGGTTCAACTTCACCCTAAAAATAGAAAAAGGAATCATATCAAAGAAAAAAAACATGATAAACATTACAATTAGTTGACTCAATTCTTAATGAAGCTGAGTAAGTCTAAAGTTAATTCCAACACAGAGCCGAGTGAACTTCGAGCATTTAGGAAATTATATAACAACATATGTTCTGAATTAGCAGGACAAAATATTTTCCCCATCTTTCAGGCCAGTAAATCAGAGGCAGATTCAGTATTTAAATTCAGAAGAAAACTTATTTATACAGATTACGTAAATACCATATTACATATCCACATAGAATAATAATGTAGTGTAAAATATTTACGTGTGACGGAAATGTGCAAACAACACTAAACAAGGAAAGTATTGCTAAATAATATAATTACTAAGCTGGAATTGAAATATCATTGTTCAATGATTGAATCAAATTGTTTTAACTTTTACCATGTAAGGCATGTACTCTATTTCATGATTTCCAGCAGACCAAATCCAAGGTTGATATGCTGCACTTTGCTCCGCAAATCGACCCCATGAATCCCATCTTAGACCAACGTCATTAAATTGATACCTGTCAGCATAAGAGAGATCTCCAAGAAACAATACTGTCTGCCCACCACTCTTCATATAATGCTGTAGAGTAGAAAGAGAATTGAATGTCTGGCCCAAATCACCTAGAGCATAAATAGCTAGTTAGTTGAAGCAACAGGTTAAATAAATAATGACGCAAAAGTCTACTAGATGTAATTTTTTTTATTTCCATGAATGTCCATGCAACCTACCTAGTATCTAATATACTACATTATGTTGCAAAAATTTACTGGATGCAAAAGTAGATTGAACAAGATGAAACGTACGTCGAAAAGAGAACCAGCAGACTTGGTAAGTTTAACAAAAGATTTACTTTTCTTCAGGGAAACTGCCGAGGGGGATGGAGCCAAGCACATATCATACAGTATACGAAAGTCACTTTAGAGGAGAAACCACTGATTTTCTAAGCCCCATGTGACATTATTTAGTACCATGACCCTCATTTCTTAATTTAATGGTAAATTTCTGATTATGATTTATAATTTGTCAACAAGATACAACAAACATAAACATGAGAATATTTTGTTAATGATAATCAATCAATTTTGGAAATCAAAAGTAAATACATTCATGTACTTTAATTACAGATATTAAGGTTACCATAGTTTCATCAACTCAGATGTTGAAAAGTTCATCAATCATTCAGTAATAGCTTCTAGAAAACATGATCAATGAAATTTGTTGTGTAATTCTTCGATTATACAACTAATATTCAATTTCATATGGTATCATGTAAAAACATTAAATTACTTAACCCATCTAATTTGAGGTAGACATGAGTACAAGTAAATCATATATAGTTGGACAACTGAAAGAGAAAAGGAAGAAATGTAGAAGAAACAGAAACGGTTCAATAATTAACACTGCACATGTAAGATTAAGTTACAAAAATAAGCTAGAAAACCTACTTCGACATCAGTGCTCCACATAGAAAGAGAACTCTCACCAATTATCCCAAATTTGTAAGAAGCATCAGGATCAATCTTTGGGGGTGTCTGAAACCAGAATTTTCGAGCAGAATCACCACTCCCAATCTTGTAATAATACTTGGTATTGTACTGGATCAAGGGGGAACCATTAAACTCATCAATGGAACATATTTTCAGAGAGATAGAGTGTGTGTCTAGTCAAGAGAGGAAGGAGTTGCAATAATCTTGGAATCAAACATATATATGGCATGTTAAGTTAGCTTTATGGTCCATGTCAAAAAAAGCATGCGTTTGTGTCAAATTTCTGACGAGAAACCATTCCCATCAGTGAGAGGGAGAGCCTAATGAAAGTGAAGATACAAAAAAGAAGTTTGCATATCCGGTAATTTTTAATCTCTGAACTCTCGCATGCAATTACCAGCTAGAAGTTATAAGTAAGATTAATATTTCCATCGATCATAAAACTATATTCAGTTACCTTGAGGTCACCAACATGACAGTGATGAATGTAACCAGACTTGTATTTATAAAAGGTGTAGTTTGTCACTGTTCCCTCTGCAGTGAACTCATAACTTTCGTCTGAAGTACCATAATGGACACTATTGTGCCCTGGATCATCAGGTGTTACCCATGAGACAATAACGGCCTTGCCTTCATAGTCACCCTGGGTGATATGCACCTACACGGAAGTGATGGGGATATCTTTGTTATTCTCCATAAAGTGCCCAGTCCAAAGACGAGTAGCTCCAAAGCAAAATGTAATTGGCACCAAAATCTCAAGAGCTTACCTGTTGAGGGGCATTGTGACCTTTTGGAATAGCAAATACATCATTATCAAGAGGCATATCAATGGATGGCCATTCTGATCGAATGAATGTACTGGTGATCCCTGCATTCCCAAAGCTCAGACAGCTAATAAGTATGCACAAAGCAAGTGCAATTCGAAGAAACAAGCACTCCAGCTTGGAATGTCCCAGCATGATTGATGACTCAATGAACTGCATCAAGACAAAATAATAATAATAATAGTGAATAAATATTTCTTCATGGATTAGAACTTCAACATCTGAAGGATGATTGAAACAGAGCAAAGAAAATTTCAAAATCAGGCCTACATCAAAATTTTAGTATCAAGCTCAAACAACAAGAAAGAAGAAATGAAACCGTGTACACTATCATAGAAAGAGGAGTGAAGTCCGAACTCTCAACCTCGCAAAGAAAGACATCGCTAAAAATAACGATCAAACAGCATAGTTAATCACAAAATTCACATAACAAAAGTCAAATCCTCACAAATCCACAACTCAAAGTTCGCGTCGGAAATCTATTCCCATTTCGCGTCCACCTGTAACATTTCCCCTACTAAGCGGGAGACAGCACACTCTGCATTCTATGGGATGAAATCAAATCCAACGACCAAAAATGGACAAAAATCTCAAAAACTTGTTTCGCTTTGCATGAAAGCCAACACTAACTAACAATTGAAAACCAGTCACCACGTGAATTCCAATCAAATTACACACAGATAATGCATAAACAACAAGTGTCTGAATCGTTTTCCCTCGAATAACGCGAGCGATCGTTCGTGTGCGAGAGACACAGATAATGCATAAACAACAAGTGTCCGAATCGTTTTCCCACGAATAACGTGAGTGATCATTGTGTACGAGAAGTAGTAAAGAACCTGAGAACATTAGCCGGGAAGAGAGCGGGAAAAGATGCAGGGATGAAACGGGATAAGATCGCCCCAACAAGGGAGAAGGTTAGCTAATGGCTAGATTGTCGGGTTGAAGAAAAAGCTCGAAGGTCAGGCTAGCAACGTGGAGGCGTAAATTAGCAGCAAAGAAACCGGTGACGTGGCGTAGAACAACGTCCTCCCTTTCGGAAATGTTCTGTCAAATTAGCTGACAAATCAATTCGCATTAAAGATATGTATAAAAAAATTGAGGTTTAAATAATTCCTGTTATTTTAATTTTTAAAATGTTTATATAAATCTCTAAAATTTATAAAAAATATTTATTTTTGTTGCTATTATTTTGTTAGTTAAAATTCTCTTACTCAATCAGTATAGGTAGGTATGGAGCACACGAGCAGTCCACCTCAGCATTGAGAACCGTGCCCTAAAAACCAACAACCTCACCACCAACTCCGGATTTTGCATCGTTATCTTATAAATTTTTATTAAAGCTATATCCGGTAAAATTATACAATTGGACCGTTATTAAAACTAAAAATTCTAGAAAAGTATGGATAGAAATTCACGAACGTTGTGTGATCAACCCTATGGCCAGCTAATGATTGAAAAGATTAAAGCCCGAGTCTCAATTATAGTAATGGTCAAGTGTAGATTTGATAGCAACAAAGGCAAGGACATGAGAATGACCGTAGGCTCGACAAACTTACTATTTCAACTCAGTGAAGGCGACGTTGATTCCACCCCTTCACTACCAAATAAAGCGAGGTCTCACCGTAGCAAAGAAAAAGAGGAAGCGCACGTGTTACGTAAACCCCATAATAAAGAAATATGAAACACAAGAAGCTTAGTAGCAAGTTGTCCCATAGTCACCATTTGTCTTAACATTCACTACTAACCATCAATTTGCTAAAGTTGAGTTTGTTCAATCTTAGACGATTGTGATACTTTTGTCTATTCTCATTTTATCTAACTTCTTTGTCCGCCAATTCGGGTTTAGACAAGGTTTGCCGAGTCCTCTTCTATTTAACCATCGCTATTCAGTTAGAGAGTAATCTCATGGATCTCTGTCATATTTATTCAGTTTTGTTTAGCATTGGTCTCCTTATAGATCAAATAACATTAGAGCTCTTCATACGGACCCCACTTCCGCCTTTTAAGTCTTGACGGAGGTTTGAGAAATTAAGATCACATTAAACATAAAACTCAAATTTATTTCTATTCTTTTAAATTTCAAATATATCTTAAATTTTTAAAAATTTATTATATTTTTTTAAAGGTTTAAAACTTATTAGGGATTTTTTTTAAAGTTTATAATTAAATCTTAAAAAATTTAAATTATGTGTTATTTAAAGTAAAAATATATATTTGATTTAAGTCTAACTAAACTAATACATTACATCTTCCAAAACAAAAAACTAGACAATCAAATTCTTCACGACCTGACAAATTAGTTAGAATTTTTAAGTTACTATCTTGAATGTTTTGTTAACTCATTTGTTTATTAAATTAAAATTTACCCCTCAAAAAGTTCTTTTTTTATTAAAAAAATAGTTAATGTAGCACATGAACTTATAAAGCAAATATTTTAATTAATACATAAATTTCACCCCTTTTAAACTATATTAAACTTATTTCACCCTCTAAAAATAGGTTCAATTCCCAAATAATAAGATTTGATGTAGAAGCTTGTAAAAAAATTCTTAATGAAAAATAGAATTTTAAGTTTAAAGACCAAATTATATATATATATATATATGTGTGTGTGTACTTTCTAAAACCCCAATAGACAATGCCACGCTGGGTTAAGAGGCATCGTTGGGGTTGACTTTAAGCCACGTGGAGCAAGCATATTCAGAGGGATCTTCTTGCTGTTTTTTTTTTACCTGTCAATTTGCATATTAAAAAATATAATAAAAAACTTGGAAGATATAGTTCATTTTAAATATACTTTCGGACTCAATAAAGGTCCTATTCTTATTTATATATTTATAAATTTTTCTTTAATTAACTAACACGTGATTTTACCAATATTCAACAAATTTAATATCAAACCGAACACAAACATAAAGATTAAAATCAATTTTATAACTAACCAAAGTCTTTAAATTAAAATCATCTTTCAAATTTAAAAAGTCAAAAGTGTATAGTTTTACCTATTCAACTTATTGCATTGAAATAATTTCGACTTTTATGTAGAGATGATGAGCGGAATGGTTGGTGAAGAATTTGGTTGTTTGCATTATTAACATAATGCGACAATAATTCCCCATCCAATTTTATTATGACCAAATTCCTCCGAAACAAAACATCATAACAAGAAAAATACTAATATTTTTTCTTTTTCTTTTTTTCCCTTTTTTTTTTAACACTATAAAAATAGATAGTTAACCAATTAAATTTATATACTTTAAAAATGCTAAATATATATAGTATTGACGATTAATTATTAATCAGGTCATTCATTTTTAAATTTCCATTTAAAAATTTAATTTACTAACTTATTATTAGACACAAGTAAAAAAATTTGAAATTTAGCCAATAATATGATAAAAGAAATAAGTTACAAAATTACATTTACTAAATAGTCTGAGACTTAAAATTTTCGAATAAAAATGATGTTTAATCTAAAATTGTCCGAGACGACTTCAACTCTAATAAACATATATTATTTTTTTTTATTTGAACAAGTTTGAAAATATATTATTACGAACAAAAAGAAAAAATGGGAGCTGAACTCCTCGGCTTTCTTCTAACTGTAGTTTGCTTGTTTGGATTGTATGTAAAGGAGATCGTTCTGTCTCGAAGAATCCGCGTCCAGAATTAGAACTTGAAGGAGCGGTGCCATGGACGATTCTTCTAACAAGGACGATAGCCCGCGAGTTCTTCGAGTTCTTGAAGCTCTCAAACAGGCTTCTCATGAGTTACAGGCAAATCCAAGTCCTCGATCCGAGGACTTCAATTCGCCCACCATTAAAGCTCTGCTCGAGCTCGAGGTTGAATCCGAAAAAATCCTTTCAAGTGATCCAAACCTTTCGATTCTTTCTCAGCACCTTGCGAACCTAAAAACCTTGGTGGAGACGCTTCAGAAGTCCAGAGGTTACAGCCTCAGGTCGTTCTTAACGCGCCGTTTCGCGACAAATTCGGTATCTCAAGTCGCCGGTTCAATTGAGTCGGAGATTCAAGCTTGGATTGATCGCGAGAGCTTGGAGACTCTGGTTCGAGCTCTTAAAGAGCCATCAATCGACGAAAATGAATCGATTAAGCTACTGATTCAGTTCGAGAATCGTCTCGCTCAGGGGTTCAATCGCGAGCTACAGGATCTCATGCTAAAATCAAAGGTGTTTTCGCTGCTCGAATTGATTGTTTGTAACCCTAACTACTCGAAAACGATCCGGGAGCATTCGGCGTACGCGATTGGGGCTATGGTCCGTTTCAACAAAGACGTATTCGTTGGTCAAGTACTAATAGGACCGACGATTCACGCCCTAGTTCAAATGGCTTCCTCTCACTCATTAAAAGTTCTCTGTTCCTTAATCAGATTAGTTAGGTCTCCGCTGGTCGAGGAGATCCAGTCAAACGGCGATATACCAAAAATAATAAGCTCATTGAATTGCCAAGACCTGCAAATTAGGGTTTTAGCTATGGATTGCATCGTTGAAATCGGCTATTTCGGCCGCAAAGAGGCTGTAGATACTATGCTGGAAGAGGGCTTGATAGAAAGGCTTTTGGAGCTACAGAGGTCGGAATTGGGCGGCGATTTGATCGGACTGGGGAAACAAACGGCGGAAGAGAGTAGAGGGGTTGTCGCCGGCGGGGTCGAGGGAAGAGAAAGCAGAGAGAAGAGGTTCTTGGAGAGCCATCCATTTGCGAGCTGTGTGGCCAAGTTTGCAGTGCAATTGGAGGTTGGAGAGGGCTTGAGGAAGAGGGAGAAGAGAGCCATTAAGCCTGAAATTTTGAAGAGAGTTCGAAAAGCTTGCGTCTCTGATGCTGAAGCTGCCACTATAATTGCTGAGGTTCTGTGGGGTTCTAGTCCTTGATCAAACACTGTGAAGAATTTAAAGTTTGGGCTCGATCCTCAAATGGCGGAATGAAGAATCAGATGGGTAAGTTCGAAATCTTTTCTGGGGATGATATTGATCCATCCCTTGTGTCTCTTTGGATATATGGATGTAATAAATTCATGTTAGAACCTAATAAATTAAATCAGTGTAATTAATATAGTTGGTTTAAAAGGAATTGTGTAAAAAGGGGCAAACTTTTTGTTTTTCTTTATTTAAACGTGGGAGTTTTTTCCCCTTTTTCTTATTTAAAAAATTGTTTTAAATTTGTTATAGGGATGAGTTTAGTTTTAGACACATTTTATCCCAATCGAAAATTATTATATGATTCTAATGTTTCTCCTTTTTAGTTCACCTAAATGTCATCTACCATCGTCTTCACAACTATATATTATTGTTCACCACAATGATATATTATTATTCACGACTTTATTTTAGATTCCACTCAAAAGATCTGTACCAATTCAAACAAGACTTCAACAATAATAAATAAAAATTAATAATTTCTGATAATATATATTTTTATATTATTATAAAAAATGGTTTTTTGAGTATTGTAACAGGCTTAATATTAAAAATTGAGCCCAATCTGGCCCATTAACACAGCAGAGTATGGGCCCAATGTATTAGCCAATTTTTGTTCCACTTATTATTTTCTTTAACATGTATATAATTGATTTATAAATATTTATTAAAAATTTTGGAGTATAATGGATATTGTGAAATTGTTGAGCTTAAAAGACAGGTAAAGTTAGGGACTTCTATTTCTCTATAAAATAATAATAATAAACAAGCTCAGTATTGTAGAAATGTGTCATTTTAGTTTTAAGAAAAGAAAAGTTTCTAATGAGAAGAAAATAATATAAAAACTCAACTACCCAAATAAAAATTGAAAAAGTTTAAGCAATATTATAATAATAATAATTAGTCACATGTGAACTGCCAAAACATAGCATTAAAATATTCAGTTTTATAAGACAAAACTCAAATATATTTATAAATTTATTAAAAAGTATAAAATAAATATCGACATTTATTAGACATTATAATAATATTAAAAAATTTAAATAGTTAACGATTTTTTCTTGTTTTGGCAAATACTTACCGTTGGGAATTACGACTCTCCATAATGGTATGATATTGTACTCTTTGAACATAAGCTGCTTTGCTTTGGACTTCTCGAAAGAGCCTCGAGCTGCTTTGCTTTGAGCTTCCCCACATAGACTCATACTAATGGAGATAGTATTACTCACTTATAAACCCACTCCCAGTAATTCTCAACAATCCTTCTCTCGAACAAAGTACACTATAAGCCTCCTCGGAAGCTTATGGAGCTCTCGAATGGCCTTCCCTTAATCGAGGCCAGACTCATTTCTCTAGAGTTCTCGAATAAAGTACACAATTTATTCGACATTTTAGTTACTTTTGGCTACAACTTCAAGGCTCACCGTTCTTTGTTCGATATTTAAGGATTCTATTGGCATTAGTCAAGTTTATGGCAAGACTCTAGTACCATATTAGTAATGGACTCTTCTTCCTAAATTATACTAGACTCACTCTCAAAAATTCTCATCATGTAAAATTCAAAACGGCGGACGTGGCCAATAGTGCAAGACCACAGCTACTAGAAACTCACGGTCCATAGCCAAGATCCGCATAGAACACCGTCGACTACAACCGCCACCCGGAGAAGCTCAAATTCTCTTTTCACTTTTTAAATCCCTTTCAATTGCGCCGTATTTCAGATTCCGCGCTATGAAATGAGAACTGGATGGAAGGCGAAATCATTCGGTTTCAATATCGGAGCGGATCCTGAAATGGCGGGAAGAGAAAGATTAAGAAGTAAGTAGCAATTTCACCGGTTTAGTGCTTAGAACATGGAAATGTGACGAAGCCTCATGATCGGACAAAATGATTGAGTTGCTGTTCATCAATCATGGCTGTCACACCTGAATATGGATGGCGCCCTCCAGTTCCACATTTCTACGACTTCGTTGTTGTCTTGTCGTGTTCCGTATCTCCCAAACTTCTTTTTGGTCCTTTCCTTTCTTTTATATTCATCATTTTGTCATTAGTTTTTATCTTAAACCAATCCGATGATTGATAAGATTGAGCTGGAATTCCCCAAATTTGGTTTCGAATTCTTGTATCGTGCAAATGAATGTCGTTGTATCTTTTGAATAACTTTTCTTTATTAGTTAGACACTCTGATGAGGTTTCCATTATAATCATTTTTCATAGTGCTTATGCTTTATCAATTATATCATCCACTTAAAATGCCTGGTTCCGGGTCCCACAAAAGGAACATGAACGCATGGTTGGAGATTTGTCACTTTATTTTGTTGGCCTCTACTTTACTTTACGTTTTCTCTTTGAATGAGAAAATAACACTTTTTCTGTTTTCTTTTACCTGTTGTGCAAGCTATAGAAAGATGCCATGGTGGTATGTCCAAATCAGATATAATGTTCATTTGCATTACGGTTCTATCAGTGTGGATCTTTTCCAGCAATCTAAAACATTCATATTTATCTGTTACTATTGCTTTAAAGTATTGTTCCAGGTGTATGCCCAGACGCAGAGTGTTCTTGTTGAAGTTTTTGGCGTATTTGTGATTATAGTATGCCAAAAGATCATTGTGTTGTGGTGAACCTTGCTGGTGCACTAGATCAAAAGTGGATAAAGAGTTTCTCCACTTAGAAGAGCACGACTGGTTTTTGTGGGAGTATCACAAATCATTTATTTAATCTGCCATCATCGATTGCACGATAATCGACTGATGTTTACGTAGTTAAAAGTCCATGTTTTCCATAAACGGAGAATCTGACATGATGATTAGCTATTGTGGGAAAGTGAATGAAGGCATATAGATGCAAAAATAGCTCTACAGGAAGAAGTTTTTCATTCATTAATTGTGACGAAAATGTGTTGGAGATACAAGCTTGGGTTGCTTCTCATTCTCAGTGTCGTAGTCACGTGGGTTTCCTCTGCTGAAGTTACCCAGGTAAGTTTCTCTCTCGACCTTACATGAACTGGCATTCACATCCTGATTTTGAACTAATGAGGGAACGATTTAGATAGAGTTCATTTAGTTATTAATGTTAATTCAATTTCGTTACTGATCTGTTCTGTTCATATCATCCAAATACTGCTCATTGATTATCATAATGATACTCGGAATTCATGGTATATAATAATATAAGTGACAGACTCTTTGAGCTTCTATTATAGAGATAATTGCTAAAAAATAACTTCTGAGTTGGCTGATTTCGAGTCCAAATTGTGTTCCTGAGTCACTAGAAGCAGCTGGAATCATTCTTGACTTCTGGTCCAATGACCAGGAGGGTGGCTATCACTAGGCTCACATTACGGCTTTCTTTCAAACACAATTTAATTAGTAAATGAGAACCTAAATTGTTTTTGTTATCGTTTCTGCGAACCAAGATTCTTTTTGGAATGAAACTACCTGGTATATTAATTTATTGCAGTTGATTGATGCATACGGCATTCTCATCTTTCAACATGCAGTTGCATTGTTTGTATGTTACGTTCAGTATTTATTACTTGAATTCTCAATCTGGCTCATGCAGCAACTGACCAGCATGTTTTGACAGAGTATATTTGCAGATTATGAGCAACCGTTTGCAGTATCATATGTTACAACATCACTTTTGATAGTCTATCTTCCTATAGCATTCCTTAAGGACTGGTTAATGAGTTTTTTCTATTGCTGCAATTCTAAATGCGGCGATAATCTCAATGTGGTTTACCAGTCCTCCGTAGAGTTGCAGAAAGTTGAAGTGAATTTTGCTTCTGAAATAGAACATCAAGGGCAGTTAAGTTGTAAAAACTGTACCATAGACATGTATAGTAAGGATGAGGGAACACCGTTGGTGGCTGTACATATAGATAAAGAAAACACACTGAAAAGAGACCGAAAGTTCACTGCAAAGGAAGTTGCTGCTTTTGGCTTTTGCATTGCTCCTATCTGGTTTTTAACAGAGGTGAGATACTGATTTCTTGATTTTTAATTTCTAAGAATATTCTCATGAGCTAACGCATTCCCTTGGAGGGCATGTATTTGATTTTTTTTTTCTTTTTAATTTGTGATTAAATAAGATACTAGTTTGTATACCTTCAAAATTTATCTTTCTTATCAATTTATGGTTTCGAACTTTATAATTTGAGACATAAATGTGGTCTGTAGTATCACCAATGTTATGAGAAGATATTTTCTAATATTATGGCTTTGTTCTATATTAAAAGATGAAGTGCATTATCATGAGTCCTGTTAGCTTTTAGTTTCATTAAGAAATATGTAATTAATTGATGTTAGAAGAGGAAAGAAAGAGAACGTTGATAGTGGACGAGATGATTTTAGAAACAACCCCAATATCATTTATCAATAATTTTTATATCACCGAAAGGTCTCCAAAGTGTTACAATGGAACATTATTTATTGAATATTAATAGATCTTGATGAAATTCCAAGTAAACTAGAGTTTTAAATATTTTAGAGTAGACCTCAATATGACTCAAAAACATTAGATAATTTTATTTTCTCATTTAAGAAAGTAATCAGACAGAGAAAAATTCAATATATGGTCAGGTTATGACTTACAAAGTTGAAAATTATTGTATGTCTGCAGTATTTAACAAATGCTGCACTTGCTCGAACAAGCGTTGCAAGTACCACATTGCTATCCTCCACTTCAGGGTTGTTCACTCTTTTGATTGGTGCATTGCTGGGTGAAGACACAATAAATATAGTCAAAGTTGTCTCTGTCGTTGTTAGCATGGCTGGTGTTGCGATGACAACGTTTGGGAAGACTTCAGCTGCAGATGAATTACAGAAAAATGGAAATGGGTATGTCAATTCTCCTCTGTTTTGGTGAATCATTTAGATCATTCTTGTGTTCTAAAATAAATGGTGGCATTGCCAAACATTTTTATCAAATTTTTGTTTTAATCTTGATGAAGTAAATGGGTACAACTGTCTTCAGAATTGAAAATAATGCACTTCTGGGGAATGTATTTTCAGTTCTCTCATCAATGACTTATGGCCTATTCACTGGTTAGATATCCGAACTTCTCTTGTGACAAGCAGTTGATAACATATCGACTGCAAAGACATATTTTCCATATACTGATTCATTTGTACATTATGTCCCGGATGCTGCAGTGCTTCTCAAAAAGTTTGCTGGAGGAGGACAAAATTTAGATATGCAAAAGTTATTTGGCTGTATAGGACTTTTCACCTTTGTTGCTCTTTGGTGGCTAGGTAAGGGTAAAATTTTCTCTAGTTTAACGACCAAATGCCTGATTAATTAATTGATTTATTATTATTGCTGTTGTTGTTGTTGTTATTTATCAAGTTTCACTTTTATTGCCTCTCTTTTAGTTTTATTTACAATTATTTTTCTGGAGGGGAAGGAGGCATTATGGAAGGATATTTCCGATCATAGTTGCATCTCCTCTGTTCTAATGGAAGAAACATTTTGCTTCGTACATATATACTATCAGACACAATTTTTATTAAACATTTTGCACAGCATGTTTCCGCATTAAGGTACAATTTCAGGGAGGGTATAAAAACCCATAAACTTGGTCCAAATATATCTATCAGTAATGTTGTACCTTTAGAAGAATCATGCTACATATTTCCAATCCTAAAGAAGAAGGAAAAAAAAAAAAAAAACTACTTACATCGTGTATTAAATACTTTCAATTTCCCTCTCTTCAGTGTGGCCTTTGACTGCCATGGGCGTTGAACCCAGATTCGTGTTCCCTCACTCTGCTAATGTGGAAAAAGTTATACTTGTCAATGCTTTTGTTGGAAGTTTTTTGTCCGATTATTTCTGGTAATCACAGAGGCAAGCCTTTGGTTTTAGATCTTCTAAATTCATTTACGTTTTGTGTACAGCATTTAATTATATGTGTCCTGATTTACAATTTTATGGTACACACAGGGCTTTGGCTGTTGTTTGGACTTCTCCTCTGGTAGCTGCTCTTGGTGTTTCCCTTACTATACCTGTTGCAATGTTGGAGGATATGATCATCCATGGCCGGCAGTATTCGGCAATTTACATCATTGGGTCAGCTCAGGTAAGCAATTTGATTCCTTCAAATAACTGAAATGGTGAATTATCTTAATTTAACCCACATATTACAAGTTTGCTGAATAGGACTTCAATTTTGAACCATTGGATGAAAACTATCTTTTCTTTTTGTTGTAGATTGTGACACTAGTCCTGTATTTGTTCTGTTTTGTATGGTTTTCTTGAGGTCTATTAGTGACCTCTACTTCAAATTTTAGTGCAAGTTTGCAATCAGGGTTAGGATCAGGGTTAGGATCGCACAACAACGCACACACTCGATCTAGATGAACACAAAGAACAGGACGCACATACTCGATCTAGATGAACATAAAGAATAGGATAGAGAAAATGTAAAGAGAATATTGGCTAAAGGATTTGTATTGATGACTCAAAGTATGTATAGTATGAGGGAATAGAGAAAGTACATTTTCAAAGCCGGGGATATATATAGTTAAGCTTGCTTACTATATACAGCCTTACCAATATAACTATCTACATAATATTAGCTATTAGCTATTTAATGAGAATTTACCTTATATGTCATTTACCATACATAGTTTTACTATGTATAACCGTTGACTAAGCTATAAATAAGCATTTTACTAATTGCCACTTACAATGTAATCCCCTCGACTATTAATTGCCACTTCAATAACATTATCTTTGTTTACCATTATAACTTATTTAATGGAATAATTTAAGGCCACCCTTCTTTTTCATATCCTTTCCTCTCCTTTTCTTTTCCTTTGACAAAACTAGTAATCCAATATTGAGAATTAGACCGTAGAGAAAGAACGAGAAGATAATGACTTATTTACTTTATTAATGTCAATATATAACTACACCCGCTGAAAATTTAGAGAAAGGATTTAAGTGTAAAAAGCTCATTGTATAAGTATTTAGTAGATCTTAGTCACAAGGGTTGGGGCAAAAATTCTTTAAAAAAAAAAAGGAAGAAGAGAGAGAGCGAGGGTTGGTCGGAAAATTATAGATGACTTTGAGACTAAAGATTTTATTTTCAAAAAGACAAACTGAAAGAAGTACACAGAACAGTGATCATTTGAGAAACATAAACAGTCGCGGAGAATTTGGAAAAGTTCTTGTTGGAAGTCAGAGACAAAAAATTACTGTTTTACCATACATCCAAAAATTTAGTAAAGGGCTGCTACCATATGATTACCACATCAAATAATTGTTCTCATTATATGTCAGGGAAAATTAACAATTGTTCGTTACTTTGAAGTGTTGAGTACTGAAATTTTGATAAAATTTCAGTAAAGGGACGTTCCCTATATTCTCATTCATACGATTTTTACTAAATCATGGAGTTGATTTCTTGTTATAGGTATTCTTGGGATTTGTAGTAGCAAATATTTCAGATTGGTTCTCTCAAAATTTGGCGTCCAAGCTCTCAAGAACAACTTCTCAACTGCAATCAATTTCTTTCTGGCCTATGTGATATATGTTTTGTACATTTCTTTCAAAAGTGAATTTTCTCTGATTATGTTGCAGAAACGCTTGAGAATGCAATGTATATTGTCCCATAATTCTAATTTCTAGAAAGGAATGGCCATGGATTCATAATCTTTTCCGCCTGCTTTGGTTGACAGAATATTGCCCATGCAGTGGTGTTCTTATGTTAATCGGTCAAAAGCTTTGGCGAAGACATTATTATTCCCTGTTAGATCATAAGTTGAATTATTTGCAATGAAATTTGATATTTTAACTTCTTCAGTTTCTGGAATTCCCTGTTGATTGGTCTTTACATGAAACAGGTCTTGTTTTGATGCAGTTCTTTGGACTTATACCATGAGACAAAATGCCTTTTAGCAACTTATGGTCAAGGCAAGGAAGCCGTCTCTAACAACAGAACGGGTTCTTCTCTCTAAGTGTTTAGCAGACATTGGATGTTACCAACGGGCTAAAACATATGTCATCGACTAAAAGGTAAAAAATTCGAATCCCGCTTGTGTATGTTGAAATTAGCTTTTATCATTCTTAAATATTATGAAGCGGTGTGAGGTGGTTGAGACAAACAAGATATTTAAACTTCTTTCTTATTTTCTCCTTGTACCAATAGTTGTCAAGGAGGAATTTTATATATATATATATATATATATAGATTTTGGTTTGTTCCAAAAATGGAAAAAGAAAAAAGGGGAAATAAAAGTCTGAATGGTCTATTAGTTACTAATATTTGACAAAAACTTATCTTTCTATGGAATTGTGTAGTCGAATTTCTGCAAAGGTTAATAATTTCCCCATGGATTCTGATTTAGTAGAGCACTGTAATCAAATCATTTACGCTTCTTTATTTTCTTGTGTTGAAATAAATATCATATATGCTTCTGTTCTTGATTCATATTTGATTTTTAGCATTTCTTTAAATTTCAAAAATGATAATTACATGATTGGCTGAAGAAAATGAGGAGTCCAAATGCAAATGACTTTGTAATTGTTGAGACTAACTTTAGGAGTCCATAGGAAATTTGTGGCGAAAGGCTTTTTAACATAGCAAATTAGGTAAGAAAAATCGATTCTGTGTTGTCTTTGTTTGTGTGTGCAAAAATCTGCATTCATTTCATTTCTTTTATTATATTATCTTTTTTTTATTAAAATATTTAATTTTAGTTTTCCTACTTTAAAAGTTCTTGGTACTTTTAAAAAATCTTAAAATTAGTTTTTTTTATATATTTTTTTTTATGTTAGTTTAAAGTTTTTTTTTTTATTGAAATTAGTGAAATAGTAATAATAATTTCTTTTTGAAAAAGTTAACCAAAAATTAATAACTATTTTAAAGATTTATAAAAAGAAAGTAAATATCACAAATTATCTGCAGCTTTTTTTGATATAGAAACCCCAAGCTTTTGATTCTCACTTTTTCACTTTGACCAAACTCTTAAATTGGCATCAGCTTCTTTTCTTCTTCTTCTTTTTTTTTTTTTTTTTTTTTTTTTTTTTTTTTTTTTTTTTTTTTTTTT
>NW_019268519.1:2429854-2456938 GCF_002738365.1 Cucurbita moschata | reverse complement strand
TTTTTTTTTTTTTTTTTTTTTTTTTTTTTTTTTTTTTTTTTTAATTTGGCTTCTTCTATATTTATTAAAATGTTCAATAACAATCAAAATATGCAATATGATTTTAATATTGCTTTAAAACTTTAGAAGTATTCCAAATAAGGGGCAAAAAGGTAATTAGATGGAATATATATACTTAATTTGGTTTGCGTGACACATAAGAAAATGTGATTGTGGAATATTAAATTTGTAGGATTTGCTCTTATATTAAGAAAACAAAAATATTCTCTCAATCACAACTCTAAGGAGACTTACTCTAGTGGGACAAACATATCTTATAATCACATGGGATGCATAGAACAACCAAGATATGTCCACGAACGAGAATTATTTTTTCTTCGAAATCATTTTAAGGAATAATGCATAAAGTGACCTTCTTATTTTCATTCCCGCCTCATTCCATTTATGATGTAATTAGTAATTTTTTAAATAATTGTTAAAAATATAAAATTAATTATTTAGCTAGAAGTAAAGTCCCATTAGTAAAAATTAGATAAATCTATAAGTGAAAATGCTATTTATAAACTTAATATTTTAAAAAATAAAAAATAAAAAATAATAATAAATTTGATTTATTTATTTGATGAAGTAACGACTAGAAAGTAAGTTATTAGAATCAGGGTTAATAATTAGGTTGGGTTGGGGAAAAAAATTATGAGAAAGGTCAAAAAAAATGAATGGACCGAAGTTGAAAATTGAATATAGGACTTGGTGACGTCATAATTGTCAAAGTTGGTCTCACGATCTTTATCTCCTTATCTTCTGTCAGAAAATTAAATTATTATATATTTTATTAATGTAATACATTAATATCTTCATATTTTTATTAAACAAATATGAACACATTTAAATTGTTCAGTCTTTTGTTAATGGAATGAATCACGATTATTAATAAGGAACTTAATTTTAAAAAAAAAATCAGGAGCCTTAATCATAATCAATATTAAAAACATAACGTTATATTGTTCGGTATTTTTTAACTTATTATATCTAATATTTGGATTAAAATTATCAATTTAAATTTGTTCTTACTCACATACTTTATAAAAAAAAAATTAAAACATCACATAACAAAAAATTGTTCCAAGATAAACATGTTTAATTATGAAATTTCTATGATTGAACTACGGTAATAACTATGAATTCTTTTAAGGTTTCATTGATGGTAATTTTATATCTTTAAAATTCATTCTAAATGTGATCTAGATTCATTTTTGTATAGTCATCACAATCAATTACAGTTGAGCGACGTGTTATTCTACGGCGAGGAAATAGTTTAGTCAAGAGTTTGATAAAGAAAGTTGATAGGAAATAGAAATACGTAAGAATAGAGAAAAAGAACATATTGGCTTCAAACACGACCAGCCACAGAGAAACAGAGAGAGACATGACAAAGTAAAAAAAAACTTAGCTGAATCCAATGAACTGCAACCTCCATATGTTCTTTAATAACACTCCATTTTAGACTTTTGGGAGCTCCACCTTCACCACAACCTTACAAAATCTTCCCTCCCTTTGAACAAAATGGATAACTTTTTTAATTTCTTCATCACCATGCATGAAAATAGGTATATAAAGAGCTTGATTTTAAGACCAAAGCTCTAAAGCTTATAACCATTCCATTTATTCATCACAATACCAATAAAGTTTTTGTTTTTGTGTAATATTATCCCATTTTCATGGCTTGGAAGTATAAAGGAGGGCTAATTCTTCTCGTTGCCGTCGTGGTCATATGGGTCGCCTCTGCTGAGATCACACAGGTATCTACTTTCACTTCTAACTTAAAAGATTAAGTCGATACGTAATTGCTTTTTTCTTATGTTCATATCTCACTAAATCACCACCTAATTCAATACCTTTAAATTTATGTTGGATAGAGTATTTTTACAGACTACGAGCATCCGTTTGTGATGACATATGTCGGAACCTCCATGTTGGTGGCTTATCTTGCAATTGCCTTCGTCAGAGAATGCATAGTGAAGCTATTCAGAAGCCATTTTCCAAATGGAAATCCTAAAGAAGTTGCAGAGATTCAAGAACAAGATAATAATAATAATAATAATAATAATAATAATAATAATAATATATCGGAGGTGGAAAATGGCGATGTTCATTGTGTGGTGAACGTTGAATGTGAAGAACAAGAAAAGGGGAGTGCTAGTAATAACGGTCGTTGTGAGTGTGAAGCTGAAAATGGAACACAAGAAACATCGTTTAGTACAAAGCAAATGGCTGTTTTGGCTCTTGCTATTGGTCCCATCTGGTTCGTCTCCGAGGTCAGTAATTCGAGTCTCTATCAACTTTAATTAGTTATGAAACGGAGCCTAAAATTATAAAAACGGTGCAGTATTTTACAAATGCAGCATTAGCAAAAACGAGCGTAGCAACCACCACCATATTGTTCTCAACGTCCGGTCTCTTCACACTCATACTCGACGCATGTTTCGAAAGACAATCTCTAAGCATAGTAAATGTCGTTGCAGTCTTTGTCAGCATGGCCGGGGTCGCCATGACCACCGTCGGAAAGACATGGGCTCGTGATGAAGCCCAATCCTCTTTCGGGTACGTCTATTTAGATTTATGATATATAAGTAAGAACATTATCATACCGTACCGATGAAGATATTGTGTTTATTTTTAGGCATGAAAAGCATTCGTACATCGGGGATGTATTTGCTCTGCTCTCTGCTTTCACGGACGGACTCTACTATGGTTAGTTTTGGATCGTAAATGGCTTAAATGACATAAAAATATGGAAAAAGGTTAGATTTTTTTAATGAATTTGAAATGATTATGCAGTGCTTTTGAAGAAGTATGCAGGGGAAGAAGGGGAGAAGGTTGATATGCAGAAATTTTTGGGATATGTTGGGTTATTCACTCTTACCACTCTCTGGTGGCTAAGTAAGTCCGACATCGATTAATTTAGGGAATGATTATAAGCTTATAAAAAAGTACGGTCTCCATTAGAGTGAGGTTTTTTGAGGAAGTCCAAAGCGAAACTACGAGAGCTTACACTCAAAGTGGACAATATCAGAGATCCGTGATTCGTAAGACTCGCACTTATTTATTTATTTATTTATTGCAGTATGGCCATTGAGAGCCATTGGAATAGAGCCCAAATTTGGCTTACCACAATCCACCAAAGTAGCAGAAATAGTGCTTGCAAATTGCTTTGTATCAAATTTCGTCTCAGATTACCTCTGGTGAGAGCTCAAAGTTGATCAAAAGTTACAAACTTTTTAAATGGGTCAGTCAAAATTTGAAAGAATGGGTAATTTCAGGGCAATGGGTGTTGTTTGGACGAGCCCACTTGTAGCTGCTTTAGGTGCCTCGCTAACCATACCGCTAGCCATGGTGGGAGACATGCTACTCCATGGCCGCCACTATTCTTTGGTTTATATTTTTGGATCCCTTCAAGTAAGCAATCAAAAATGTTCTATTCCTATTCCTATTCCTATTGTGTTATATTCCGTTGATTTTGGTTTAATTTCGTAGGTATTTTTGGGGTTTATGATCGCTAACTTTTCGGATTGGATATCGCCCAAGTTAAAGTTGAGGAAGAAGTTCTTCAATGGAGCGAAGTAAATACGTGAAGCTCTTATTGATCGTATGATTATATCGATATTTTTTTTCCTAAATGCATGAGAATGTATAACCAAAATGGTGAACTTCGAGCATAGATCGAAAGGGATGGTGGGATGATGCTTAGTTTCGAGTTTTAATAATAAGCTGAATAAGTATATACATTTACAAAGTTGATTATTATTTTTGTTTTAATTTATGGGAGTTTATTTTCTTATTGTTTTTTTGGTAATTTTTGAGCAGATATTCATTACTTACCTAAAAACAAAAGGCAGGCTGGGAAGATCAAAGTTTAAGGAAATGGGATGACAATGAATGAAAGATGTTTTCAGTTGATTTTGTATATATATTAATTTTATTATATGGGATAATAATTTAAAGTATGTATTTTTGGCTTTACATAATAATTAATTAGTTTAATTATTTATGAAGTATTATCCTCTCATTCATAACTCATATTGAAAATTTATTTGAAGTGTTAAATTTATTTTCAGATTAATTCAATCTAAATAACTAATATTAACTATAAAATTAATCTCTATAGTTTGAATTTTCCAAGTTTCCAATTTGAATAGCTTGATTTTAAAAGTATATGATTTAATTAAAATTTGAAGATTATCAAATTAATTGGGACTAAATTTATGAGAACCAAATTTCTATAAATATAAACTAAGAACAAAATTGAAACTTATCATAGGGATAAAAAAATATAAATGTTCAATTTATGTCTTAAAAAATAGAAAATTTTATATTATTGTTTCTTTCAATAAAAATAATGAAAAAAAAATCTGTTTTATTTGGATAATAATGAATAATAAAGATCAAATATTAAAATTGGACAATTTGTAAAAATCCGGAAAAAAAAAAAAAGCGACCACAGTGGGAGTCGAACCCACGACCTTTTGATCCGAAGTCAAACGCGCTAATCCACTGCGCTATGCGGTCAATTGATGACTGTTAACTCTTTTTATTTTATAAATACTAATTCATTATTAATTTTATTTCCTAAATAATAAATAATTACACCCATAGTAAACAAATTCCAATTCTAAGTAAAACTAAATCACTTCACTTCTAAATTTTATCAAGGGTTCATTGCTCTTTTAGTATTACACAAAACTAAAATGAATGTGAAAGAATGACACTATCACATATATTGTTATACTTTTAGTATTAGAACTTGTTAACGAGATTAAGATAAAAATTAACTCCAACGATGTAGAAAAAAGTTCACGTTAACCATACATTTTATGAAACTCCCTCATATGCCATGTCAATTCAAGCAAACTCGACCTATGACAATGTAATAGCCCAAGTCCACCGCTAACAGATATTGTCAGCTTCGATCCGTTACATATAGTTGTCAGCCTCACAATTTTAAAACGAGTCTACGAAGGAGAGTTTTCTACACCCTTATAAGGAATACTTCATTCCTCTCTCCAACTGACGTAGGATCTCACAATCCACCCCCTTGAAGACCCAGTGTCGCTTCATTCCCCTCTCTAACCAACGTCCTTGCTGGTAGACCGCCCAATGTCTAACTCTGATACCATTTGTAACAGCTCAAGCCCACCGCTAGGAGATATTGTTCGCTTTTGTCCATTACGTATTGTCGTCAACCTCACAATCATAAACGCGTCTACTAGGAAGAGGTTTCCACACCCTTATAAGAAATGCTTCGTTTCCCCTCCAACTCCCCAGCATGGACATGGTTGGTATTTTAGGTATCAATGGCTGCCTTTGCTGCCAATGCAGGGAGTAAAATTGACTCATGATTCCTCAAAAGGTGATTCTGTGTGCATCTCATCTTGTTTTCACTCTTCCTTTCTTTGTTGTGAAGAAAAGAACTTAATGATTCGTGTATAAACAAGTCATCTACTAAAGACATGGATTACTCATTCCCATCTCTTCTAAAAGGAAAAATGGAAATCTATGGTCATGATATCTTTATTCTCTAAAATATACTGTTTTAGACATTGCCCTACACAAGTACATAAATGTCTCCAACTAAATTCCTCTGCTGCTACTTAACAAAAATTCACTCTACTTCTACGCAAAAACCAATCTACGGAGCTCGGAGCTCAAATCCTCGAATCGATATCACTATTTTCAGTAACGTTGTGATTTAAAGCTACCATTTTCCTTTTCAAGTCACAGCCATCCAAAAAGACAGTGATAGATATAGATATGTTCATGGAAAAATAGTTGAGGATGCAAAAAACTCCACCTATTCAATGCCACGCCTAATTCCCCTATTGTTGGTGTGATGTGATATCATATGTACAGCTCAACTCATTCCTGTTCTCCTTTCGAATCGTCAATAGGCGGTTCCGTGCACAATGGACAAGGCGGGTCGCTCCTATCTTCGACGTTTGGCCTGTTCTCCAGACAGTCTGCATGATAGACATGGCCACAAACCAAAACTGCAGCAACGGGAAGTTCGCGAGAAGAAGGTGTGTTGCCGAGAGAGCAAAGCTTTCGTCTCATCAGCTTCTGGCAAATCCCACATAGCATCCTCATTCCATTAGATGATATTGCATCCTTCCCTAAGGAATTGTACCTTATCCTTTCTGGCCCCCAAAATGAGCGCTCAATGCCATCTAAAATCAATGCAAAAAGTTTGAGTTAATACAGAACAACATCATCATCATCATCATCATCTTTAGAATTTTTCGAGGCCTATTATATATTTTTAGGACATTTCCCTTTGTAAAGTGTTTCATGCAACACAATCGACTGTTCGTTATCCAGAATTCCAAGTACTAAAGTTTACTTTTTCCTTTGTAAAGTGTTTCATATTCAATATATTCATATCACAAAGAACATGAACTCTAATTCAAAGCAAGGTGCCGTGTCATCCAACCAGAAGACATGTTAGAATTTAATTTATTTGAGATATGGCATACAAACCACCTTTCTTTAAGGTCCACCGCCAGTAGATATTGTCTATTTTGGCTCGTTACGTATCGCCGTCAGCCTCACGGTTTTAAAACGCATTTACTAGGTAGAGGTTTCCACACCCTTGTAAGGAATGTTTCATTCTCCTCTCCAACCGAGGTGGGATCTCATAATCCACCCCTTTGGGCTGTTACATTTCATTTGATTATAAGTATCCACATGACATATAGGGAAAGAATTTTCAAACATCTTATAACATTTAATAACATTACAAGTGAACATGTCATCGTAAAACGTCCTCTCATTCCCAACTGAAAAATGTGCATGACCATGTTTAGGAACTTCAGAAAGTATACCTATATGGTCTGGAAACTCTGAGTTGCGATGAGCAGCAAAAAACTTAAAAGCGGGTCGCTCTTCAAGTATGGTTCTCACTCGGTTTTCACGGGAGGTGGATGCATTTGGTTGACTGGTTGAACCTCGCCGATAATATTGGTGGCTATACTGATGACATAAACGTTTCATGAATGCCGGGCGGGCAAGAGTCTGATCCTGCTTGTTCAATGCAACATAGCTTTAATAGATTGCCATCAACTAAAAGGAGGGACCTAAATGTTTCTCTAGTAAGGGAAAGGTTTGAACTACTATTTTGCCTATTCACTGAAACTTGAACTAGATAAGTCAAGGAAGCAAGCAAGTTTAAATAACAAAGTATGAACAGTTTCTCATTTTTAAAATAGAATGTCTGAAGCAAACAAAAGAGTACAAACCTCTTCCGACCGCACATCCATTTGATTGGAAAAAGTCACTGCCCCTGCAACATACGTATGATCATGTTCCATTTTATCATTCAAAACATAGGAAAATCAGAAGAATACATCAGTTCTTCCAAAGCATTCAACCAAAACTAATTCTAAAAGGTATTGAAGTAGCCAATTGACTGAGATTGGTCAACAAACTACATCCTTAAAGGCCAAAACAATCCCCAATATATTCTTGTGGAAAACTCTCATGGATCCGATTGAAATTCTAAAAATGCCAATTACTTACAAAACCCATGCCGCCCCAAGCGCCCCAAGCACCCCATCAATTTCAAAGCTCAAACAAAGGTGATTTAACCAAAACTCTGTATCGACGCAAAGGAATAATCTCTTACAGACATTTCAACTAACAGAAACAGAGCATGATGGGTTACAAAGGAAAAGAAGGGCATACCAGAAAAATGAAAAGGACGATCGGGGAGGGTCTGATCAGAGTCTCGCTTGCGCTTTCCCATGGTGATTAAGATCGTTAATAAAGCGAAGAGAGTGAGGATTAAATTCGGAAGTTAAATTTAGGCGATGATCTGTGGTGATGAACATGGGAAATTGAATTGAATTTAATAAACGCTTTTGATTTGGGCCATTTCGGAGCTTGAACACAAACCCTGTTGCCGATTTTCGATTCAACGAAATCACTGGAATTTGTTGTGTGTTGTTCGATTTCGATTTCGAGTTCTTGCTTTTCCTTTCTTATTATTCCTTTTTTCACGGATGCCTTTTGAAAAATCTATCTAAATTCTGATTTTTCTATTTTGTTATTATTTATTTATTTTTTTTTTTGGAAAAGCTGATTTTGATAAATAACCATCAAATAACAAAGATAATAATTTACAATAATAAATACATATTTTTATTTACTTTTTCTAATATTTTAAATAATCCTTTTATTCTATATCCATAAATTTTATCCTGTTAATTGATTTTCCATTGGTATATGTTAATTTTAGTTTTTAAAAAAATTAAAGAATATATATTATTTATAAAAAAAATGTTACAAAATAAAAGTAACAATTTCATCGAGATTGTTATTGAGATCCAAAGAGTTTATTGGGCCGGGCCTGCTTTGGTGGGCCTACGTTATACGAGACTGATGCATGCTTTGTCTTACAGCTACTAGATGGGCCTACTGTCTTAAGCCTCGTACATATTTTGGGCCCACCCAGAATTTGTAAGCCCAATATCATCTAAATAAAAAGGTTAGCTTTAGATTAAGTTAATAATAAAAGAAGACCATGTTTAGCTTTAGATTAGGATAACCATAAAATTAAATCTTTGGATTAAGATAACACGTGGAAAAGTTTATTCAAATAGCGACTTTGACCGAGTCAATAATGGTTTGTTTTCACATTATTTTAATCTTGCACGCAACAAATAAAAATTTGTGTAATGTGATTTTTTCAAATATTTATTTATTTTCTTTTCAAAAAAGGAAATTGGTGGGTTGTATTCCACTTAATATTATTATTGATTTTATTAAATAAAATAAATTGAGATATTTTAGTAATTTCCATCGTTTTCTGCGAGTGTATTAAATAAAATAATCAGCTTTTTCCCTACAAAACTAAAATAAAATTCTTAAAAAATATATATTAATTTTACCTATTCATATGTTTTGACTTGCAATTAAAAAACAATTTTTTTAGTAAAATAAAAAACTGAAATTTAAAATTTGGTGAGGCTAGCTGTTTTTTTCACAATAATCTATACTTTTGAGTAAATTTCACTTACTGTGAAAAAAATAATTATGAATTCAATGAACCCATTAATTATATTATTCCCATCTAACCAAAGTTGGTATTATTATAATAAAAATCTCATAATATCGTTAATTAATTCATGTTTGGTATAATAATAATAAATTTATCTTAGATTTGGACGTATTTAAATGGGTTAAAAAAGATTCCTTCGGTGAAGATTAAATTCTACGAAACTATTTGATATTTCATTAATGTTATTACAAAATTTAAAATATAGAAAATAAATAAAAACGTTTTTGTACAATAATAATAAATATTATATATAAAAGGAAAATCTTTTACATTATAATATTATGAAACATATATTGAATATAAAAATAAAATTAAAAGATTGCCCATAGACTAACGAATAATAAACTCATAAAATCCAACAAAATTAATATTAAAAACTTTATATTGACTTTTATATAATATTCTAAAAAATTCAAATTACGAAAGAGAGAAAAAAAAATGGAAATTATAGAGTGGCGGAAATTTGGAGGTGATAACGTCAAGCAAGTTGTAAAAAGCTTTTGGTTCTGGTCTATCCTCGAACCGCTGGAAGGGATAGGATCCCTTATCTTTTGGGACAGCTTAACTAGGAATAGTCCAAAATACCCTTATGGCCAATGGACGACACACCCTAATTTACTCATTTGTCCCTTCTCCAACCTAGTACTTCCCTTGTTTCTTCGGCTAAAGGGTACTGCCCTTTTCGGGAATTTAAGGGCCCCACCTTCGTCATAAACCTTCTCCTTTCATTCAATACCCTTTTTGGAGCTTTTTTCCACAATGGCTCTCTCATGTATATTCCTTTCGGATCCCTTTTTTATTCTTTTAAAAGTTACATTAATAATATTCTTCCTAACACAACTCGATGACACTAACATTTCTCTCCAAATCTTGTAACGTAGTCACGTTATTCCCACGTACCAACATAAATCCTTTCACGACATAGATCAGTACAAAACTCTTTTAAGATATTTTGTTCTCACTCGCATGCATCGTATAAAAACTCTTAAGAGATCACCCAAAATTGCTACAAACAAAATACGTTGAACCATGGAGTTTTTATGATTGAGTTACCGAAAGGAAAAGTACATTTTATTAGTATAAGTAGTAACTTTCATTTCTTTTAAGTTCTCGTTAGGATCGTAGATATTGTCTCCGTCAATTCACGTAGCCTCTCTTAGAAGCGAAGACTATCCCCGCATACCAACATAATTCTTTTCAGCACGCTTTGTACTCACTCACGTGCATCACAGGAAAGTTTTGATGAGATTACTAAACAAAAAATTGCTTCATGCAAAACACATTTAACCATGAAGTTCCTACGATTGAGCCAACGAAAAGAAAGATACATCTTTTAAGTCATTCTTAGTCGTCCTATCGCGAAGATCACTCTCATTTGCATGTGGTATCGATTCATCAGTGTACCTATTCTTTACTCGAATATCATAATAAACATTTAAAAACTACTTTTATAGAGGAAATCTATTAATGTGACAAAGAAAAATCAATATAGGATTGACTAGAAATATGTAGGAATGATCGAGACACTTTACACCGTTCAAATTGAGTTAAGTAGTTTATTTAGTTAGCTCTTTCGCATTCGATCCTAATGGCCGAATAAATCTTGTTGCCGCCAACCTTCTCACGTGACAGCAATGTGAACTTTGAGAAAATCATGTGGGCACACTAATTATTATTCCTAACAAATAACATGGTCTAATTTAAGGTTAAATATAAGGACAATATATTTTAAGGTTTGGGGGATTGAAATTAAGAAAAGAAAAGGCAAAGTTAGTGACCAAGTTCACATGTTTAGAATGTTTGAGGTAAGTCACATGAAATTGTCTAAAGAAAAAAAAAAAAAAAAGATGTCACATATTATCACATGAAAAGTCAATTAGGTTTGAATGTGATATTTCATCCTTTTAACGTTGTTGATATGTTTCTTCCATCCTAAATGTAGCAATCATTGCCTGCCTTTTATTCTTTTTTCCTTTTTTTCATATCTAACTTTTATTTTTTTAAATTAATGATTAATAATAGCATGAGCTCATTAAATATATTGTGACATGAGGATTAACGTTCAATTCTATCTTAGCATTTTAATACATTACCATATATTAATATTAATTTCTTAAATATGCAAGCTAAAAACTTTCGTGTATGGATAGAACTTATAATTAATAGTTATCCTCAATCAAATATAATATTAAATTTCACTAATCCTAATAGGACAATAATCCAACCACCTTACATTAATTTTTTTAAAAAATAATTCATGTTGGACCAACTTAATTTATTTCAAGCTTGTTTAGATTTTTTTATTCTTATTTTTTAATATACGAATGTTTAAAACTTTTTTTACGGTAACCCAACTAATAAAAATATATATTTTTATTAATAAATATCTACGGTTTAAAAATTACTCATGTATTAAAAAAGTGGTAATATTATTATTGATTTTTTATAAATATTTTAAAATTAAAAATTAAAAGAATAATCACTTGATGATATGAGAGCGACAATAAATAATGACATAAATAATCTTTGTTTGGAAACAGGGGTATTAATAGCGGACCCACAATGCCAGCTGTAGATCGAGGGAATTGGGGAAGTAGCTAAAACTGAAGTTCGGTGGGTGAGATCTGGGAGGAGGAGGAGGAGGAGGAGGCGGAGGAGGAGGAGCCACCGTAGGGCTCCGCGGGGTGCCACCGACATTAACCACGGGCCCCATCCCGATCAAACCACCATTAATACTTACAGCTCAACTGTTAAGGATATTTAGTAATAAATTATAGTTTACCATATATATTATATTTGATATTTTATTATAAGGCAAATATCTAACATTTGCCTTATTACTATAGTATCTTTCCATTTATTGTTATTTCCATTTATTACTATTTCCATATCCTTGTAATTTATTTGATTATAAATAAGATAACTTTCACACCATTTAGGTGTGGTGGATTAAGCAAACATTTACATCAACCGACTCATAAAAATATGTGTAATAATTTATTGTTGTTTCTTAGTTTATATAAAATTAATGTGCAAAATATCTGTGTGGAATTTTTTAAAATAAATAAATTAGAAATACAAGTGGATAGGTCTACACGTGGAGAAACAAGTGGGCATGATTTAGTTTCAAACACGTGTGAGTTTTGTTTGTTGAGTTGGTGCTGAGGAGGACATATATATATATATATATATATTTACCAAATATAATGCTCGTTTTCACACACCCATCAATATTCAAATTTTAAAATCCATAATATAACGGTTATTTTTTTTCTTAATATTAACTTATTTTGTGTTCTTGCAAATTATTATTTTTAATCAAGATTAAAAAATTAATAATATTATTATTTGATATACATAAAAGAAAATAGAGAAAAAAAAAAGGGTATGGAATTATGGAAAAGAAGAAGAAAAAGGAGAGAATCCCATGATTGCATAATTGTGACAGAAATAAGTAGAAAAAATAACAAATTCAGAATTATCTTTTGTAATAATAATAAAAATAAATAAATAATAAAAATAATAAAAAAGGAAGTAGGATCCCCTTTTAAAAAGCGATTTTATTTATTCTATTCTTTGGCATCGTATTCTAGGAATTGCCACCTAGCCCTCATTTTTGGAACTCCACCCTTTTCGCCCACTTTTCCTCGAATTTTATTAATGTTCTTTACCTTAAATTAATGATAAAAAATTAATTTGGTATATAATGTTTAATTTAATTCGGGGATAAAATAAAGAATAAATAAAAAAAGAATATATATAGGTAAAAAGGGACTAAATTAGGCGTTTGATGAGAATTATTACCGATTTGTCTAAAATTGAGTGGTGGGATAAATTAAAAAAAAAAATGGAGAGAAAATGAAGATAATTAAATTAAATTAAATTAGCCTAGGGGCGCTAAAAATATAATATAATATAATATATAAATTCAGTGGCGATTGTGTAAACACCAGTCTGAAACTGATACCCACTTCAGTGGCACGGAAAAAGCAGCCAATGCCTACGTCCCACAAAACAATTCGCATCTTTCTCTCTCTTTTACCCTTTTCCCATTCATAAATAAATAAATAAATAATATAAGAAAATAAAAAATATTAAATTTTAATTTAATTTTAATTTTGTGTTCAAGTAGCCCTTCAGAATTATTTTTTTATTAAAAAAAATAGAAGAACCAGTTGTAATTTTTATTTATTTATTTCTCCCTAATCTAAGGGCCAAAGGTTGTGTTAATTTATTATTATTTAATTGTCTTTATTGGAGTTGTTTGTTGTGTCCGTTGGATCATGGGTCGGGTTGTTCTCATGTAGCCATTATTATCACACTTTCACATTGAGTATCCTCTAAGATAATTCCATGCACTTGTCATTAATAATAATAAATAATAAATAATAATTCAATTCAACTCTTAATTAATCCTTACGCCTCTTCAATTCAGTTAGTTTCTTCTATAAATTATGAATTAATATTAAAACTTAATAATTTAATATTTTAAATTCATATCCAATTATTATTAGGAAAACATATTGTGACAATCTAGTTAATATGTACTTTACCCAATGATAAATAGAGCCATCCATTCATCCATCAAACTGTCTTTTCCATCACCCGCTCATTACTCTTAATCATTTATGCTTTATATATAATCACCAATCATGCTTCCTTTTAATAAAATTTATTAAAAGTATTAATAAAATTAATTATGTATAATTTTTTTTTATAATCCAAAATAATAATAATAATAATAATAATAACAACAACATGTTACCAAATTCGATGTATTAATCTGTTCGGTAAATAAAATTCACACAAAACTAAAGCATCAAGATTTTGACACCTGGCTTCCACTGTTTTACTTAAGATTTTTATGCTTGGATTTTTTCCTTTATTTATTTTCCTACGGTGTAAAAAAGATTATATTTATTTATTTTTCCTTTAATGTTCTAATAATTTTTAATTTAATATAATCATTACTTTTTAACTGATATTCTAATTGATGAGTTTAGCTTGTGTTTAAGAACTATGGTGATAAGGATGACAGGGCAAAGGAATCCAACGGAAAATTTATTCTTGGAGAGTGGAAACTTTAATGAATGAGATTCTTCTTTTGTTTTCATGTCTTTTTGCAAGACATCTCACTATATGTGTGTATATATATATAGCAACACAATATTACCTTAAAAATAAAGTTATTTATATTTCAAATTAAAAATATTAAAATTACATTTTGGGCTAAGGACAAATTACCATTAAATTTAGTAAAGTTTTAATTTTAAAAGTTAAATCTTTAAATAATTTTTTTTTTAAGTAAAAAGGTGAACATAAAAATTATACTAAAAGACGAGATTTAAAAGCGGTAACTTGTAAAGAAGCAGGTTAGTTGAGTGATGCTCATCAGAGTAATTACTTACCATATTAAATCACATAATATAATAAATTTATTTATATGTGATTTAATTAATTTATTTGAGATTAAGAATTTAAATTGATGTCTTATGGGATCGGATAGAAGAGGTGCCACGTAGATTATTGTTTTGAATGGAAAAAAGGTAAGTAATGACTGTTGGGATGTAATTTGGCGTAAATGAAGGTTAGAGAGAATATTTTAAGAAAAAGAAGGGAAAAAAAGGAAGAAAAGATGAAAGATAAAGAAAAGCTGATTCGGATAGAGGATGCGTTTGGTTTACGCTCTCTTTCCATCACTGTTTGGGTTGGTTTGGGTTCTATATTGACAGGTGTTATCCGAATAACCATGGCCACGTCATCAGACCATATTTTAAATAAATAAATAAATAAATAATAAAAATAGAACAACGGCGGAGAGATGGCTTCCATTTTAAGGAAAAAGAGAGGGAAAGAGGGTCAGGTAACAGTTAACATCATTAAAAATGGTTTGTTCCAAAACGCTGTCGTTTCCTTCCATGTCTTGTCTCATTTTCTTGGCCGTTGGAAGAAAAAAGCATCCCTTCTCTTTCTGTTTCATTGCTTTTTTTTTTCCATCTAAATTCATTTCATTTTTCATATTTTTCATTCTCCTGCCCCCGGTTTACAATATTACGTCACTGCCACTTACCTCAACTTTTATTAATTAAAAAAAACATTATTACAAATTTGAAAATTCAGTTAAATCTAAGAGAAAAGTAAACGATAAAACCTGAAATTTATGTGGGTGGCAAGAGAGTAAATATTAAGAATTCTGTGGACGATTGGATAGCGAGGGGAGGGGGGAAGGAAGGGGAGTGTTTGGTTACAAGGAAATGGAGGAGGTGAAAAAATGAAAATAGAGAGGGCGGGGGGGGGGTAAAAAGGAAAAACTAAAAATAGAACCCAGAGAGTGGACGGTAAAAAAAAAAAAGAAAAAAAAAGGGAAATAGGGGAAGAAATTAAGCGGAAATAGAGAGTAGCTTAATCGGGTTAGGAGTTTGTTTGGACGGATTCCGGAGTGGGAAATTAATCTCACCCAAACAAACCTCATCTGATTTTGTGATCCTATTCCTATTCCTATCCCCATTTTTCTCTCTCTTCCATTTGGTTTGGGAGATGAATATAAATGTGAGTTCATATTTCCCTCAACGCATCTCAGCCTGAAATCGCTTCCTTCCATTCACTCACTCTGCCACCACCCCCCACCAAACCCTCGTTTTCTTCTTCCTTTTATCCTTCGTTTCGTGGGGTTCGTTTCCCTGTGTGTGTTGGTAATTCTTTCGCCATGAGTGTTACCATTCTTCCAGATCTCGGGACTGAGATTTTCATTCCGGTATGTGCCGTTGTTGGAATCGTCTTCTCTTTGGTGCAGTGGTATTATGTTTCGCAGGTTAAGCTCTCGCCTGGCCGAGATGCCGCTCACAACAACAGCGCCGGTTCTAAGAATGGCTACTCCGACTACCTCATCGAGGAGGAAGAGGGCGTCAACGACCATAACGTTGTGATTAAGTGTGCCGAAATTCAGAGTGCCATTTCTGAGGGTATATCGTTTTCTCGTTCTTGTTCCTTTCAGATTTGGTTTCTGCTGTCTTCTTTTTTGCCTTATTAATTCTTGGATCTGGTGCTGGATTCTCAGATTTCTTGTTCTTACATTTTGGTTTTCTCGTTTATGGTTTTTTTTTTGTTTTTTTTCCTTTTATGAATGCTCTGTAGAGTTTATCTTGATTTCACTTCTCCGTTCTTTCCTGGCTCTTGATTTTTGGAGCGGTTTTTGTTTTTGTTAGATGGTAACGTACACTTTGGAAGTTGCGCGTTGTGTTGTGTTAGTTTTGTTGCGCGATTATCGTGTTGTGGTATACGTGTGGATGTTACATTGGTCCTATCTTTCCATGCATTTATGGGCCGTGCTTGTTGTCTTTAAGCTAATACGCTACGTACCCTGTGTTCCGTGGGCATCCTTCCCTGCTTGACCTTGACAGTTAGGTTCACTGCACTGGTCTTAACACATTACCATAAATAGCTTACGGAAGCGTTAATTACGAATTATTTATTTCTTTTGATTGATTATATCTTGTCTGTTCACATGGAGTTTATTGGAGTGTCTGTATACATGAATTTATGAAGAGATCTAGGAACTAATGATCGATTAGTTTCAGTTTATTAAAAACAGAGGGCCGGACTGTCAGAGCCTTTGGAACTTATTCTCTTATATGGGTTTGTAGTGTTTCTTTTTTGGTTAAGAGGATAGAGTTGCATCACCACATCTGGAGTTTAATCAGCATTTCTTCCAAGTTTATGGGATTCCTGTTTCTTTGCGTCTGGTTCCATGTTAGTGTTTTTTCGTTCTGTATGGTATTTATTTAATTGTTAGTTTTGTGTATGCCATGCAAAGAATCATATTCATATCCACGATTTTTTTTGGTTGAATCATTGGAAATATTTTTATGAGTTCCTTTTGTTGAAGTGTTCTACGTTAGTGCCTTCTGGAAGTTTTTTTTGTCACTCTGTTTTTTGTTGCTTCCTTTTATTGAAGATGCCATCTTCTAGAAATTGTAACTCTTAAGCCAATATTTATATATACTTTTTCTTGCTATGAAAAGGAAGTGAAAAGTATTGTTGTGTCCTCTCATTAGTAAAGTATGTAAGAATATGTGTCGTTTAAGATGATAAAACCAATTTTTCTAATTTTATCGGAAAGTTTATTCTTTTGAATCATATGGTTTTATGCTTTCTCCTTGCGTTGTTTTAGAGAAGTTTCTAACCTTTTTTACTCTTTGATGTATTAGGAGCAACGTCCTTCCTTTTCACGGAGTACAAGTACGTTGGCATCTTTATGGTGCTGTTTGCAGTCTTGATTTTCGTATTCCTTGGCTCAGTTGAGAGTTTTAGTACCAAGCCTCAACCGTGCACATATGACAAAACAAGGACTTGTAAGCCAGCTTTGGCGACTGCTATATTTAGCACTGTATCATTTTTACTTGGTGCAGTTACTTCAGTGGTTTCTGGTTTCCTTGGAATGAAAATTGCTACATACGCAAATGCCAGAACCACCTTGGAGGCAAGAAAAGGTGTTGGAAAGGCATTTATTACTGCTTTTAGGTCTGGTGCTGTCATGGGCTTTCTCCTAGCTGCCAATGGTCTCTTGGTTTTGTTTATTGCCATTAACCTCTTCAAATTGTACTATGGTGATGATTGGGGTGGTCTTTTTGAGTCTATCACTGGGTATGGTCTTGGTGGTTCTTCCATGGCTCTCTTTGGAAGAGTTGGTGGTGGTATCTACACCAAAGCTGCCGATGTTGGTGCTGACCTTGTGGGCAAGGTGGAAAGGAACATCCCCGAGGATGATCCCAGAAACCCAGCTGTAATTTTCATCACTCTAAATATATTTTTTTTGTTCCTTTTGTGCTGAACTTCTATCTCTTAATCGAATCACTCATTGTTTTGGCAGGTGATTGCTGACAATGTTGGTGACAATGTTGGGGATATAGCCGGTATGGGATCTGATCTGTTTGGTTCATATGCTGAATCTTCATGTGCTGCTCTCGTTGTTGCTTCTATCTCTTCTTTTGGCAACAACCATGAATTGACACCAATGCTCTACCCTCTCATCGTTAGTTCTATGGGTATTCTTGTTTGCCTGATCACCACCTTATTTGCAACTGATTTCTTTGAGATCAAGGCTGTTAAGGAAATTGAGCCAGCATTGAAGAAGCAACTTATAATTTCCACTGTTCTAATGACCTTTGGAATTGCAATTGTTACTTGGTTGTCTGTTCCATCATCATTCACCATTTTCAACTTTGGAACTCAAAAAGTTGTTACGAACTGGTTAGTTCTTGAATTATTTTCTTACAATTGCTTTTCATTGTCACTAGTGGTTTGATTCACGGTCGAGTATTTGGCTTTCAGGAAACTGTTCTTGTGCGTTGCTGTGGGTCTCTGGGCTGGGCTTATAATAGGATTTGTGACAGAGTACTATACGAGCAATGCATACAGGTAATTGATTTATTTGCATTTACCTATTCACTCAGTAATTTATTTGTTATATAAAGATGAAAATCTGATCACTTATTTTTCTGATTTTATTCAGCCCTGTGCAAGATGTTGCTGATTCTTGCCGAACTGGAGCTGCTACAAATGTTATTTTTGGGTTGGCGTTGGGATACAAATCTGTCATTATCCCTATTTTTGCAATTGCGGTCAGTATTTTTGTGAGTTTCACCTTTGCTGCCATGTACGGTATTGCTGTAGCTGCCCTTGGAATGCTGAGTACCATAGCTACTGGTTTGGCCATTGATGCATATGGTCCAATCAGTGACAATGCTGGAGGCATTGCTGAGATGGCAGGCATGAGCCACAGAATTCGGGAGAGAACTGATGCCCTCGATGCTGCTGGAAACACCACTGCAGCCATTGGAAAGGTATTTTTTGGATATTCTTTTAACCCAAATGTAATGCCTGGATGGGTTCTTTATTTACATTGGTCTTGGCCTTCTGTATATTGTCTCAATAGAATGTTTTTCCAGTTTCCCACCAAATCCTTCCAATGAACTTCTGTCAAAACTTCACTCTTTATTTGCCTTTTCCAGGGTTTTGCCATTGGTTCAGCTGCCCTTGTGTCCCTTGCTCTTTTCGGTGCCTTTGTCAGCCGTGCCGGTGTCACTGCTGTTGACGTCTTGACTCCCAAAGTTTTTATTGGTTTGATTGTGGGTGCCATGCTCCCCTACTGGTTTTCTGCCATGACAATGAAGAGTGTTGGTAGTGCAGCCCTAAAGATGGTTGAGGAGGTGCGAAGGCAGTTCAACACTATCCCAGGTCTCATGGAGGGTACTGCCAAGCCCGACTACGCTACATGTGTCAAGATCTCAACTGATGCTTCTATCAAGGAGATGATCCCACCTGGTGCTCTTGTCATGTTGACACCACTAATTGTTGGTATCCTTTTTGGAGTTGAAACTCTTTCTGGTGTCCTTGCTGGGTCCCTTGTTTCTGGTGTGCAGGTATGTGTCGGGTTCATTCTTGGAACTACTTGTTAAACATCAAAGTTTTTCACTAAACGATGTTCTTGTTTTGCACAACTGTAGATTGCCATTTCTGCATCTAACACCGGAGGTGCCTGGGATAACGCTAAGAAGTACATCGAGGTATATGTCAAATCCAATAATCATGTATCCAATGTTGTAATGATTTTCCGGTATTTGATCAACATCTGATTGTCATGGACAGGCTGGTGCCTCTGAGCACGCAAGAACCCTTGGCCCGAAAGGATCAGACCCACACAAAGCCGCTGTTATCGGTGACACAATCGGAGACCCGCTGAAGGATACATCCGGACCATCTTTGAACATTCTGATCAAGTTGATGGCTGTCGAGTCCCTTGTGTTTGCTCCTTTCTTTGCCAGTCACGGTGGTCTTCTCTTCAAGATCTTCTGAAAAGAACAACACGAGTAATGGGGGAATGGCTGGGGCATTGCATTATCTCTGGCCCTCCTCCTCCATTGACATAACTACCGCGCCTCTTCTCCGAAATTTTCATTGCTTTTTTAGACTTCATATTATATGCTCCTCAAGTCTGTAGCTTTTGATTCCCTTTGAGAAACGTGTAGTTTCAAGTGGACGAGCGTTTTATCTTCTCATCGGTTGATGATGAGAAGATGATGAAGAAAAAAAAGAAGATATTTGGTTAAATCTTGTGAAATGAGACTGCGACCTTATTCTCTTTTTCCCAATTGAGAACAGGCTATTATTGTTGTTCCCACACACTGTCTCTCTGTTCTTGAATGCTACTTCCATTTTCATATATATCTGATTTAATTCTCTTTTACATTCATCTGGGAGTGTTGATTTAGAACAGCCTATTATTGAAACATTCAGTGAAAGCAGTACAAAAAACAGAGAGTAGTGTTGATGTTTTTTAAATCTTCAATCCATCAACTGCTCTCTGCCCCTTCTGGTAATACTGAAAATAAGTTTCTTCGACATAGTTCTTCACAGTTCTGAACAATCTCGGCCTCCTCTCGTCGATCAGCTCCTCAATCGGCTTGATCTCCTTATCTTTTTCTGGGCAGCAGAAACAAGCCACTGAAATCCTCTGCCTCTGAATTTGTTACCGCCCGATGAACAGGGCTCTTGAATATCCCATTGCTCATAATCTGCACAGATACACAATAACATAGAGGCACACACATGAATATAAGGACAACCTTAAAACTTGCACTTGAAACTTACCTCCCCTTGTTCCCCAACGTTGATGAGAAGCGAATCAGCGATGGCAGGAACAGGGAGTCTGTACCACTGGTTGTCCTTCTTCATTTCCAGGCCTTCCACTTCTTTGTCAAGTAACACACGTTGATGAGAAGCCTTCACCATTGTGTTACTTGACAAAGAAGTGGAAGGCCGAGCCATCGGAGTGTTCTTTGAGACCAAGAACAAGATGAGGAGTCGAACATGGAGGATAGAAGTTGAACCTCGTCACTAAAACAGGACGCTTCCCCACCTGCTCGGAAAAGCTCTTAGGCTCCACCTTTAAGGATGCTGCCATGGCGATCAGCACAGTTTCAATTATCTCCTTCACTTTTATTGTAAACTCGTGTAGATCTTCCCTGTACCAAAAAAGGGTAACCATTTAATGTTATGAATGTTGTGTTAAATGCTTTCTAGAATGAAGCTGACCTGAAAGATGGAGGATTCTCCGGCCAAAACTTGAGCTTTCTCTCATCCTCCGGATTCACGACCAGATATAACCGATCCGTCCAATCAAGAATTTGGGGCTCCGATAAAATCAAATCACTCCCATACCCTTCATGTCCATCAATTTCTCTGTAGTATCTGTTCTTCTCCTCCATAGGCAGTGCGAAAAATTGCTCACTTATTTGACGCATCTGATCCAAAAATGAACTCGAAATGCCGTGATTAGTCGCCTGCAACCCTCACCAGACACATTAATAAACTATTCGCTTCATAAAGAGAAAAAAATTCAAAAAGTTTACAAAAACCAGACCTGAAAACAGCCCCAAGAACTAAGAGCCAACCGGAACTCGTCTAAAGCAGCCTCGCCGCCCGGCGACGACGACAGTTGAGAAAGGTCAATGACCGGAATCTCCGCCATTGGAAGTGGATCATTGTTGGAATCTCCGCCGCTGTAGCCACCTTTGTAAATGTAACTTTCCGGCGTATCGCCGCCGTTGATGAGAAGTTGTTGCTGGAGTGTTTGTTGAGGGTGAGACTTTTGGGTCATGTTTGAGGAGCTTAATCCGTTTCCTTTGATGGATGTGGAGATTATATAAAACTAAACTCATCTGGAAACCAGTAGATCTGAAGCAGTTGAGATTAACAGTATTGTTATTTAATATTATGTATTGTTTTATTAAAAGGAGAATGAATTAATATTAATAATGTGAAATCAAAGCAAATTGATGATTTTCATCACTTTCTTCAAATAAAATTGAATTCACCCATATTACCACTACTCTAAATCATTTCAAGATGGATCTTCGTCAACAATAAATCAGCCATATATTTTATTTTCTTCCAACATTATTTAAATTTTAATAAATGTAGTTGGCACATGATGGCCGGACCTTCTCATGCATCTATGATATGATTACATAATCTACTTTTCACTTTTTAAGAGTGGGACAGCACCTTCAAACATACTTTGGATGAGTCCTTCAAACAACAAAATTTCCAATATAAAGTTGCTCCAAATAAAAAGTGCTTAACTATAAAATCCTATACGATCGAGCCAGGAACACCTTGTTGGTATATGTAGTAACTTTCATTTCTTGATATATGCAGTAACTTTCATTTCTTTTAAGCATTTCTTAGTCATCCTAGTGTTAGGATTAGGATGAATGTGGTCTCAATTCATTTGTCATGATCACGTAAGAGATTGAAACTCCTCCACAAAAGCTATCACTCTTAGTCTCAAAAAAGAGAGTCTAGCCTTACTACAACGAATGTCTCTACTAAGAAAAGGGTCTAGCCCTACTCCGACGAATGTCTCTACTAAGAAAAGGGTCTAGCCCTACTCCGACGAATGTCTCTAATACCATTCATAACAACTCAAGCATTAGCACTACCCCTACTCCAATCAGTGTCTCTGATACCCAAGCTCGAGCGGATACCAAGAATTCTGTATATATTATTTATAAAAGAATCAAATTCAGGAGGCAATTATAGAACAACCAAAATATATATATAGTGCAAGAAATTGTGGAAAAACGGTGATTCTCATTAATTGATAATATAGTATTGTAGAACAAAAAAACTGTGAATATGGTGATTCATCATCATCGCATTCTTATTGTGTTCCAAAGAAGTTGGAAAACTTAGGTTATTCCCTAAGGAATTGAAACGCCCATCAATTCACAAACTTTCCTGATGAGATCCAAGGTAACCGGGGGAATGGCTTTGAGAAGCTGAGGGGAACATTGGTTGAGCTCAGCAAAGGCTTGGCAACAAGAAGGATGAGGAGCAGCAGCATTAGTGAACACATCAGTCATACACTTGGCCGACTCTGAAACAAAGGTTGTGCAGTCATTCAGTGGGATATCCTTTGGCACCTGTGCCACCGCCCCCATGCGGGCTACTGCCGTTGGCACTAACATGAACATGTAAACTACAAATACAAGACCTGCTACGTTCAATGATCTCGGCGCCATTGTTGGTACAACACTTGATAGTGTGAATTGTGAGTTTTATTTTTTATTTTTTTTGGTTTTTTTTGGATTTTTTTGCTTTGCTGAAGGAGAAGCTGTATTTTCGATCTGGGAGAGAATGGGGGAGTATGGAGGTTATATATAGGAAAGGATATGCATGTTTATGGCCATCAAAGCTGCCTAGCTGTTCATAAATCCTAGCATGTAGGAGTTGTTGTGAGAGTAGACCATTTCTTTCCACCAAAATCTTGATTTCTTTGTTTACTATTTTTAAAAGCATTTTATAACCCAATGATTTAATCTGTTAATTATTAGGTTGATGTCCTAGTCTCGATTCACCAGTAGTAGCTAGCTATGATGTAAAGTCACTTCCTCGTAATGGTTATATACGGTGGGAATTATTAGAGGGTTGCTAATTAACACTTAACAATCAACCTATCGTGATCAATGGAGTCTACATTAGTACCTTTATGATTATGAGTTGGTATGAACAGAGTTGAGCCCGAAAATGAATAACCTTTAATACCATATGTGTATTGTGTGAGGGAATAAGGGAATCTTCAACTATTTCTTAATTGTGATCCCGTTCAAATGAGGGCAAAGGACCACACGAGTATCATGTTAAGACGAGGGCTTAGGGCTTAACATGAGGGCTTGGGGGCCTACTAAGGAGATGAACAACTAAATTATATGAAAATGATCATTCTCATGAATTAATAGTATAATATTATAGAAGAAATTTTTTTATCGAATTCATCGTTACTTTCTGTAATTAGCTTAGCGTGGGCTTGGACTGTTACAAATGGTATCAAAGTTAAACACCAGGCAATGTGCCAACGAGAAAGTTGAGTCTCGAAGGGGGATGGACACCAATTGGTGTGTCAGCGAGGACGCTGGGTGTCACGGTCATGCTTGTCCAGGGCATGTTGCCCATGGCCGCATGCCCATGACAAGCCAAACCCTTGTCATGTCTTTTCATTCTAGTGTTTTTCCTTTTGTAATTCTAAAGCGTATGACACCTCAAAAATATCATGTCTACGCCTGCCAGGACTAAAATGGTCCAGAATGTACTATAGGGGGATATGACTAGTCGTCAACTTCTCCCTACCCAAGGTTATATATGCTAAGCCGTTGTTATCTTTCTCTTGCTTGCTATATAACGTCTCTTTCTAAAATCTCTCTTTCAAAATCTCTCTCTCTCCTCGTTTTCTAAAACCTTCTTTTAAAACCGAGGCTAGAGGCTCGACCGTACGTCGCTTGGCCGTAGGCGACGCAAGAACAAATAGGCTAAACTCACTCGTTGCTGGAAAGTGAGTGCCGCACAATCGCTAGTCCGCTGCCTTCGAAAGCGCGATTGTGTCAAGTGGTATCAGAGCTTTGTTAGCTCCGTAACGTCATACAGACCGAGATCATGTCGACGACAAAGTCGACACCCAAAGCACAAGCCGACCGGCTTACGCTAATAGAGGAGGAAATGCTGTTCCTCAAAGAAGTCCCTGACACCCTCCGTTTCCTGGAAACACGGGTGACCGAACTGAGTGAGAAAGTCGTCCAAGTCGACGCAATGGGCAACCGCCTGGATGGGTTGCCAATCGCAGAACTATTGTTTCGAGTGACCTCGCTCGAAGAAAGAGTTGCTCCTACGAGCAGCCCAAAACCGTCTGATAGTCCGGATAGCTCTGTCGCACACAAAGAGGGACGTGGCGAAGAGTTCGACGTACTACAAAACACAATGATGAGTTTGTTCAATGGATTGGCTGATGAATTCAGATCAACAGTCGACGACCTCCAAGAAAGGATGGCCGCCATGAGCACTCGAATTGAAATTACCATGAAAGCCGTGGAAGGTGTCGCGGCTGGACAAACCAATACAGGATCCAACAAACTAAGGTTCCCAGACCCTAGAGCCTTCAAAGGGAATCGGGACGCCAAGGAGTTGGAGAACTTCATCTTTGACGTCGAACAGTACTTCAAAGCCACAACGGCTTGTACCGACGACAAGAAGGTGACTGTAGCCGCGATGTATCTCGTAGACGACGCCAAACTGTGGTGGCGTACGAAGGTGCAAGACATCGAGGATGGATTGTGCACCATCGACTCATGGGAGGACCTCAAGAGAGAGTTGAGGGAACAATTCCTCCCCGAAAATGCAGGGCATATAGCAATGGAGAAAATAGTAGCCCTGAAACACACTGGAAACATACGAGACTACGTCAGACAGTTCTCAACCCTGATGCTGGATATCAGGGGCACAGCAGAGAAGGACAAGGTGTTCTTCTTTATAAATGGTCTACAGCCGTGGGCCAAAACAAAGATACATGAGAACAGGGTCCAAACCCTAGCTGCCGCAATGGCCTGCGCCGAGAGACTCGTAGACTGTGGGAACGAAGCAGGATCCCAAAGAAGAGCGACACCAGCCCCAAACAATGGGGGCAAACCATACAGACCACCAGGCCAGCGAAATGGAAGTCCCAACAGACCGAATGGATGGACGGATAGACCTCCTCAGAACAATCAAGCGGGGACTTCTCGAGGGCATTACCATCAAAAGAACCACCCGACGACACCTTTGCAATGCATGCTGTGTAAAGGCCCCCACAAAGTATCCTACTGTCCTCATCGGGCCTCTCTCACTGCACTTCAAGTGTCCATTCAAGAGAGCAATGAAGCAAGGGTCGAGACTTTGCTAGACAAGAAGGAAGATCACGACAACCCCCGAATGGGCGCACTCAAATTCTTGTCGGCCCTCCAACGGAAAGTCGAACCGAAGGAGGTACTAGAGAAAGGGCTCATGTTCGTAGATGCCACAATAAACTCTCAACCGAGCAAGAGCACCCTGATAGACTCTGGAGCAACCCACAACTTCATTGCCGATCAAGAAGCCAGAAGATTGGGACTCACCATAGGAAAAGACCCGGGGAAAATGAAAGCTGTCAATTCCGAGGCCTTGCCTATTGTGGGAGTTTCCAAGAGAGTCCCCTTCAAAATAGGGGATTGGACTGGAGAGCTAGACCTTGTCGTGGTTCGCATGGATGACTTCGACGTGGTACTTGGGATGGAGTTCCTCCTAGAACACAAGGTCATCCCAATGCCATTGGCAAAATGCTTGGTGATCACCGACCGTAATCCCACAGTAATACCTGCAAGCATCAAGCAACCAGGTAATCTTCGAATGATCTCGGCCATACAACTGAAAAGGGGACTCGCACGAGAGGAACCTACGTTCATGGCCATACCACTGATAGAAGAAACAACCACCGAAGAGACTGTCTCAGAGGAAATCAAGGAAGTACTAGACAGCTATACCGACATCATGCCAGAGAGTCTACCACAAACACTACCACCTCGTCGAGGCATTGACCACGAAATCGAACTCCTTCCCGGGGTTAAGCCGCCAGCAAAGAACGCATACCGGATGGCTCCGCCCGAGCTAGCCGAATTGAGGAAACAACTGGATGAGTTGTTGAAGGCGGGATTCATTCGCCCGGCAAAGGCCCCTTATGGAGCCCCCGTACTATTCCAGAAGAAGAAGGATGGGACGTTGCGTCTGTGCTTAGACTATAGAGCCTTAAACAAGGTGACAGTACGCAACAAATATTCTCTGCCGATAATATCCGACTTGTTCGACCAACTTCACGGGGCCAAGTACTTCACGAAGTTGGACTTACGATCAGGATACTATCAAGTACGTATTGCCGAAGGGGACGAACCCAAGACGACGTGCGTAACAAGATATGGGGCCTTTGAGTTTCTAGTAATGCCCTTTGGCTTGACAAACGCCCCAGCTACGTTCTGCACGTTGATGAACCAGGTTTTCTACGAATACCTGGATCAGTTCGTCATAGTATACCTCGATGACATTGTTGTTTACAGCACAACCCTCGAGGAACACAA
>NW_019268519.1:2427832-2428176 GCF_002738365.1 Cucurbita moschata | reverse complement strand
GTCATAGTATACCTCGATGACATTGTTGTTTACAGCACAACCCTCGAGGAACACAAAGTGCATTTGAAGTTAGTGTTTGACAAGCTCCGGCAGAACCAGCTGTATGTGAAAAAGGAGAAATGTGCATTCGCACAAACATGCATCAACTTCCTTGGACATGTCGTCAGATGTGGACAAATTAGTATGGATAGCGACAAGATAAAAGCTATCCAAGAATGGAAGGTTCCTACTTCCGTATCTGAGTTGCGGTCCTTCTTAGGACTAGCCAACTATTATAGGCGGTTCGTCGAAGGGTTTTCACGACGAGCCGCCCCATTGACAGAGCTGTTGAAGAAAGACCACCC
>NW_019268519.1:2382713-2427699 GCF_002738365.1 Cucurbita moschata | reverse complement strand
GCGATTGTGTCAAGTGGTATCAGAGCTTTGTTAGCTCCGTAACGTCATACAGACCGAGATCATGTCGACGACAAAGTCGACACCCAAAGCACAAGCCGACCGGCTTACGCTAATAGAGGAGGAAATGCTGTTCCTCAAGGAAGTCCCTGACACCCTCCGTTTCCTGGAAACGCGGGTGACCGAACTGAGTGAGAAAGTCGTCCAAGTCGACGCAATGGGCAACCGCCTGGATGGGTTGCCAATCGCAGAACTGTTGTTTCGGGTGACCTCGCTCGAAGAAAGAGTTGCTCCTACGAGCAGCCCAAAACCGTCTGATAGTCCGGATAGCTCTGTCGCACACAAAGAGGGACGTGGCGAAGAGTTCGACGTACTACAAAACACAATGATGAGTTTGTTCAATGGATTGGCTGATGAATTCAGAACAACAGTCGACGACCTCCAAGAAAGGATGGCCGCCATGAGCACTCGAATTGAAATTACCATGAAAGCCGTGGAAGGTGTCACGGCTGGACAAACTAATACAGGATCCAACAAACTAAGGTTCCCAGACCCTAGAGCCTTCAAAGGGAATCGGGACGCCAAGGAGTTGGAGAACTTCATCTTTGACGTCGAACAGTACTTCAAAGCCACAACAGCTTGTACCGACGACAAGAAGGTGACTGTAGCCGCGATGTATCTCATAGACGACGCCAAACTGTGGTGGCGTACGAAGGTGCAAGACATCGAGGATGGATTGTGCACCATCGACTCATGGGAGGACCTCAAGAGAGAATTGAGGGAACAATTCCTCCCCGAAAACGCAGGGCATATAGCAATGGAGAAAATAGTAGCTCTGAAACACACTTGAAACATACGGGACTACGTCAGGCAGTTCTCAACCCTGATGCTGGATATCAGGGGCACAGCAGAGAAGGACAAGGTGTTCTTCTTTATAAATGGCCTACAGCCGTGGGCCAAAACAAAGATACATGAGAACAGGGTCCAAACCCTAGCTGCAGCAATGGCCTGCGCCGAGAGACTCGTAGATTCTGGGAACGAAGCAGGATCCCAAAGAAGAGCGACACCAGCCCCAAACAATGGGGGCAAACCATACAGACCACCAGGCCAGCGAAATGGAAGTCCCAACAGACCGAATGGATGGACGGATAGACCTCCTCAGAACAATCAAGCGGGGACTTCTCGAGGGCCTTACCATCAAAGGAACCACCCGACGACACCTTTGCAATGCATGCTGTGTAAAGGCCCCCACAAGGTATCCTACTGTCCTCATCGGGCCTCTCTCACTGCACTTCAAGTGTCCATTCAAGAGAGCAATGAAGCAAGGGTCGAGACTTTGCTAGACAAGAAGGAAGATCACGACAACCCCCGAATGGGCGCACTCAAATTCTTGTCAGCCCTCCAACGGAAAGTCGAACCGAAGGAGGTACTGGAGAAAGGGCTCATGTTCGTAGATGCCACAATAAACTCTCAACCGAGCAAGAGCACCCTGATAGACTCTGGAGCAACCCACAACTTCATTGCCGATCAAGAAGCCAAAAGATTGGGACTCACCATAGGAAAAGACCCGGGGAAAATGAAAGCTGTCAATTCCGAGGCCTTGCCTATTGTGGGAGTTTCCAAGAGAGTCCCCTTCAAAATAGGGGATTGGACTGGAGAGCTAGACCTTGTCGTGGTTCGCATGGATGACTTCGACGTGGTACTTGGGATGGAGTTCCTCCTAGAACACAAGGTCATCCCAATGCCATTAGCAAAATGCTTGGTGATCACCGACCGTAATCCCACAGTAATACCTGCAAGCATCAAGCAACCAGGTAATCTTCGAATGATCTCGGCCATACAACTGAAAAGGGGACTCGCACGAGAGGAACCTACATTTATGGCCATACCACTGATAGAAGAAGCAACCACCGAAGAGACTGTCCCAGAGGAAATCAAGGAAGTACTATACAGCTATACCGACATCATGCCAGAGAGTCTACCACAAACACTACCACCTCGTCGAGGCATTGACCACGAAATCGAACTCCTTCCCGGAGTTAAGCCGCCAGCAAAGAACGCATACCGGATGGCTCCGCCCGAGCTAGCCGAATTGAGGAAACAACTAGATGAGTTGTTGAAGGCGGGATTCATTCGCCCGGCAAAGGCCCCTTATGGAGCCCCCGTACTATTCCAGAAGAAGAAGGATGGGACGTTGCGTCTGTGCTTAGACTATAGAGCCTTAAACAAGGTGACAGTACGCAACAAATATTCTCTGCCGATAATATCCGACTTGTTCGACCAACTTCACGGGGCCAAGTACTTCACGAAGTTGGACTTACGATCAGGATACTATCAAGTACGTATTGCCGAAGGGGACGAACCCAAGACGACGTGCGTAACAAGATATGGGGCCTTTGAGTTTCTAGTAATGCCCTTTGGCTTGACAAACGCCCCAGCTACGTTCTGCACGTTGATGAACCAGGTTTTCTACGAATACCTGGATCAGTTCGTCATAGTATACCTCGATGACATTGTTGTTTACAGCACAACCCTCGAGGAACACAAAGTGCATTTGAAGTTAGTGTTTGACAAGCTCCGGCAGAACCAGCTGTATGTGAAAAAGGAGAAATGTGCATTCGCACAAACATGCATCAACTTCCTTGGACATGTCGTCAGATGTGGACAAATTAGTATGGATAGCGACAAGATAAAAGCTATCCAAGAATGGAAGGTTCCTACTTCCGTATCTGAGTTGCGGTCCTTCTTAGGACTAGCCAACTATTATAGGCGGTTCGTCGAAGGGTTTTCACGACGAGCCGCCCCATTGACAGAGCTGTTGAAGAAAGACCACCCTTGGTCGTGGTCGAATGATTGTCAAATGGCCTTGAAAATCTGAAAACAACCATGACGAGGGGTCCTGTCCTCGGGTTGGTAGACGTCACAAAGTCATTTGAAGTAGAAACCGATGCTTCCGACTTTGCTCTCGGTGGAGTCCTTATTCAAGAAGGCCACCCCATCGCTTACGAAAGTCGAAAGCTCAACGATGCCGAACGAAGATACACTGTCGCTGGAAATAGGCTTAACTCACTTGTCGCTGGAAAGTGAGTGCCGCACAATCGCTAGTCCGCTGCCTTTGAAAGCGCGATTGTGTCAAGATTGTGTCACTGGGCTCCTAAGGGGGTGGATTATGAGATCCCACATCGATCGGAGTGAGAAACAAAACATTTTTTATCAGGGTGTAGAAATCTCTCTCTAGCTGACTTATTTTAAAAACCTTGGGAGGAAGCCCGAAAAAAAAAGCTTAAAGAGGACAACATCTATTAGCAGCTTTGGAAACTTCTCCCTCGGCACTAGCACTAGCTCAGCGGTGAGCTTGGGCTCCACGCCCAAAAAGGTAAGCTCATTATCTACTCGCTCAAAGAGGTTAGAAATGGAAGGATGAGGAGTAATTGTATTCATGAGTATACCCATCACACATGTTCATGAATATATTTAGTTGAGAACCACCGCAGCTAAGTAGAAAGCGACAAAAGGGAAAAGAGAAGTAAATGAAATAGAATTTATTAAATGTCTTAAATGAATATACATATACCTGTATTATTAAAGTTACAAAAGAAATGGGATTACAACATAAATTACAAAACAGGATAAGAAACAATGAAAGAATTTGTTATCTAGGACACTTGAACGAACAACTGACCATAAAAATACTATGAACACTGCTTTAGGAGACGAGAAAGGATGAAGGTGATAGCAGAAACTAGCTTAAATGGAAGTCCCTGCAATTTCATCTTGTCCCCAGGTTTAAGATTGTATTGAGAAAGAATGCATAATAGCAACAGAAATGGAAAACCTTCTTTTGACACAGCCATCATAGAAGAAATGAAACCTGTTCAGGAAAACAACAGCTACCCATTGATATGGTGATGCAGTTCATCATTTTTCAGCATTGTTGTTATACTGATGAGTGGAACTTACCTATAATGTTCGTTTTCAGTTTCATTGCGTGGAGAAGCAAAACTGGCGCTATTCCCTTCTAGTCTCTCCAAACAATCCTGAAAATATGCTCTAATCAAGCTTCCTCCAACACGTGGTAGATTTTCGAAACTCTTCGCCGAAACAATGGCTCTAATCGGAATGATGGAACTCCAGTAAGCAACTTTCGAGCTTCGTACATCTCGTTCCATGCCTGAACTATCTCATCAATTTTGAACCCAAGACCTGTAATTGGAGCAGATAAGAAAAATATCTAAACATGGATGGACTCATACTCAGTTTACAGAATATATCTTAGACTATACCTTCATGTGCGTTGTTGCTTGAACAGTGATTCTTTATCATAACAGCGATATCAGTGGCAGAAGCTCCAGCAAGCTCAAATTTCTCAACTGCAACTTCCAGACATTCATGCCACACTGGTAGCCCCATCTTAAATTCCAATATCGATCGCTCATAGAGCATGGTACCCCATAAGAGGTTTATATGAGACCGCATATTTTTAGCCTGTTCTGCAGCTTCATCAGCTGATATATCCTTAATCAGCCCATCTAATCCCATCTTCTGCAACTGGGTTTTAACGGTGCTTGTTTTAGAGAATTCGCTAGTACGCTGTTCTTCCCATTCTTCCCACATTTTCATGCCTGTTTCCATGCTCTCCTCGGCATAGTTATAAAGTTTCAGAACCTCAGTACAAGGCAACGTTTTTGGATCAACATTGCTGCTAACTGCATAAAGCCAAGAAAGTTTCGCCTGCTCAAACTGTTGCTGCCCAAGAGCTAGATAGCCTTCGTAAAAGTCTGGTTTGATTTCGACTGCCATTTGATATTTCCTTCCTGCTTCAACGTATTCGTTTTCGACCCAATCGTACGCAGATTTTACCTGTTCAAACAGAGGCTCTTTTGAAGCACCATCTGTGAAGTAGACCTTCTTCCTGGCGCTTGACATGATAACATTCCCCCAGTAGAACAATGCTAAGGCTGTCATCTCATGAAACTTCTCTGCTGCTAATTTGAAAAGACCTTGAGCCTCTTCACTTGTTACTGTCTCTTCCACAGCTTCAGAATAAAGCTTCATCCCAAGGTCATGGAGATCCAAGCATGGGCCTGATTCAAATCCTACATGGTTTATAAATAACTGAGCAAATTGAATTATCCAGTCATCAATGCAAGAGGACGTCTTTATTTCTTTTGCTCTTAATAAATGGCCATTCTCAAAGATGCTACTTTGTTCAACTTTACACTTGGCAACCTCATCATCCTTCTTAAACTTTTCATAGAATGGATCTTGTTCAGGCTTAACTTCAAATATATAAAATCTAACAGAAGCCTGTGACGCCTTAGCTGTTTCAGCCATTCGCAATTCTTCGTTGGCAGTAATGGTTACCAAATCGCCTTCTTCGTCCCTGTACTTGATAAGGACTGCCGGGCAGGTCGGAAAACGATCACGTATAGCCTCCCTCAGTTGCAGTAGAGTGCAGTCCACTGGCACTTGAGCCCATCGAATATCTTCTCCAAACACCAATTTCACAGTTTTCATAGGTGTTTCCTCCAGTGCCCTGGCGATTTTCTCCTCCACAACAAGTTTATCCTCGGCCTTCTTCTCCTCTACCGATTCCTTGGCCTTCTCCTCTTCAACCGTTCCATTACCAGCCTTCTCCTCTGCAACCGTTCCATTACCAGCCGTCTCCTCTTCGACCGTCTCATTACCAGCCTTCTCCTCTTCAACCGTCTCATTACCAGCCTTCTCCACTTCGACCGTCTCATTACCAACCTTCTCCTCCACAATTTCATCAGCCTTTTTCTCAATTATGGTTTCCTTAGTCTTTTGGTTGTTCTTCTTCTTTCGGTTCTTTTCTTTTGATCCTTTTTGCGGCAACACTTCAGCAGGCAATTCAACAAAATCAAGAGGCAGCTTGATCTCAGCATCGTCTTCCTTAGATCCTTTCGTCTCAAGTGCCTTTGTAAGTCTCTCTGATATTTCTAAGGCCATGATATTATTTGGCTCCATGTTTAAAACTGTATTAACATCTCTTAGAGCCAAGTCCAGCCTATGCAACGCCTCATAACATCTAGCTCGCTTCAACAACGCCTTACTATACTTGGGTGTAACTTCAAGAGCCAAATTGCACTCATGAATCGCTCGAGGATACTCGCTAATCCCCATTTGCATATAGCAAGCCGCCATGTTACTCCTAAGATAAGATACGTCTATATGATTTCTAGGAAGTAATTTGAGAGCCTTTTCATATTTCAACATTGCTCCTTCAAGATCTCTAGCCTGAAACAATCTATTCCCCTCTTCCTTCAAAGCCAGAGACATGGTAATGAAAATAGCATGGTCTTTGTCATTATTGCTTGGACTACCATCTCCACTTTGGCGATGTTTCGCTATGACCTCACGAAACTTATCACCAATCTGCTTCTTTTTCTTCCCACTTTGCTTCCCCATTGAAAACCCAAGATCGGACCAGAAGACTTAGTTTCTACAACTACACGCCAGAGAAAACGAATCCAAACCAACTTTATTACGAGGAAGAGAATCAAATCCCACAAACAATTCTTAAACCCTCTAGAAAGAAGCAACACAGCACAAACAAAAAAATGAATTCCCCTGTAGTCGAATGTAGCAAAAAGTACCCAAATATCAAACGTAAACCAGACAAAAACCACAAAATTTTCTAGATCAAATTCACAAATCCCCCAAAATTTCCAGTGAACCGACCTAAAAAGGATAGAACGATCCTGAAATTCCCCAGAAACTCAAATAGGGCATACTAAGCAGAGATTCTTAAGCTCTCTTGGAATCAGAATTTATAGCATTCATTGAAGAACAAAAACCGCAATGCAGAAAGAAGAAAGACAGCCGATTAAGCTAAAACGTATGCGTGATAAGCAGAAAGAAACATCAATTATAGTCGTGCGTTTTTGGCCAGGAGATGCAAAATCGGAAACATAAAACTTATCTGGGAAATGTATGAAGCAGTGAAATAATTCCGGAGAATCCAGGCGAGAAAGAAGGAGGAAATTATTTGGCGGAAAGAGACGGAATATTATTAGCAAAGGAAATGAAATGGAAAACGAACCGTTGAATCCGTTTGTGCTTTTGTAACGAGTGAGATTTGTAAGAACTTGTCGTGAACGCCACAAAATTCTCAGAAAAAGCTGGTAATGGTTTTTATACTATTTTATTTTTTAAAAAATTAAATTAAATTACTGTTTTTATTATAGAGGTTGCCGTTTGACTTGAAAACTCAAAAATATGTGGGCTCCACAGCTGCCGTGAATTCCAAGTCTTTTGGGTAACCGCCCATTCCATTGGTTGTTGGTTCAAAATTTTACAATTATATATAATAAATAAATTCTGCCTTTTATTTTTCATGTCAATGGTTAAATTTTATTTTGCGGTGAATAATTTTAATTAAAATATATTATTAAAGCCATATTTTCTGTTAATAAAATATAAATAAAGATATTACTTAGCCTCCCAACTTTACCCAGCTTTTTTTTTAACACGTGCTAAAAGCTACATGAAAAGACATATGATATGCTTTTAAGATAGAAAAATCCCAATTATATTATTCTGTAAATTTTAAATATTTCATATACCAGGTGTACAATTAATGGGCTGAATTCTCCGGCCCATTAATTGTTGAAATAATTATTTGAGTTCCTTCGAGGGCATGGCCCATAGACAAAGCCCACTTAAAATGAGTCCACAGATCCATTAAACGCTGGACTGACCCGGCCCATTTTGTTGGAAGTCCCATCAAATATTTCTCATGACGTGGCGATGGCTCATTGGTCAAGCTTACGTGGAAGTGCACCACCGTCAATAGAACGCCGTAAAACAAGTTTACGAAGACGCCATTTTCATCTTCTTCGTCGTCTCTGTCGTCGTCCTTCCGCTTCCAGCTGAAATACCTCGCCCTTACATTTTCCTTCTCTTGTTTTCCCCATTTGTACGTTCGTCGGAGGACACCGGAATGAGGAAATTGCTGTGGCTGGTTCTTTTAGCTGGTATTTTTTGCCATTGCGTGTTAGCTGACCAGATCTTCCCAGCTCAATTAGGTGAAATTCTTCTCCAAATTCTCTCTTTCTGTAACTTTTTATTGACAAGTTCCGAAACAGATATCCTCTTTAGGCGTATAATCTTGATTCATGAATTTTTAATTAGTTAATTTTTGTTTTGAATTCAGTATTTAGAAATGGTTTTCCAGACTATCTTCCTTTATTATTAAGTTTAGAGTTTTCTGCTTCTTATTGATTGAAGTTATGCCACTCGGATTGCGAACTCTGAATCTAAATCGTAGGATTATGTGTTGGCGGGCTGATATTCTATAAGTTGTTTAACATTCGGTTTGGCATACGTTATGAGAATTTGAAATATCAAAATGTAGGGCGGTGTACCATCTTTACATTTATTGTATTTGCTCATCATTGCAATAGCTAGTTAATATGAAATTTTGTTATCCCCTCTTTCTGATTGATGATTAGCAGGTGGTACATTTAGTCGCAACTCTCGTGGACCGAAATACAATATTGAATTCCATCCAGAGGACTCGCCTTACAACCCGGTAAGCTTTATAATGAACTTAGTTGTTGATTCTTGGTATTATTTGGATCCTATTCACCCATAGGATGTAAATAGATGGGGATTTTTTGGGTCTTTGGCATTTTTCCTCCTCCTCTCTTGTTAGGTCGGAGTGTAGTATAACTTTACAAAGTTAAAGATGATAGACTGTGGGCATTTCTCCACACCTTCATTAGTCAATCTCTAGTTATCTTATTTTGTTGTTTCTTTTTTTAAATTTTTCATCATATGTTCTCTCTGTTGGCCTAATCTGATTTTTGTACCTTACATTGTTTCCCACTCTGTGAAATGTATTCATCAGTTGCCTTCTTTCTCTAAGGGGATTGGAGGAAGGGCTTTGAAGATTGATAGTTGATTATTTTGACACGATTAAAAACAATAAATAAATAAGTTCTCTGTGTACAGTGATCCATGACACCAAATTTTGAAGCAAACTAAAATTGTAGTTTCATCCTTATGGTATCAAGCAATTGGAATAATTGGTTTGTAAATGATTTCTTGAACTCCAAGAACCTCCTAGACGGCCAACATGTGATTAGTCTGTAAGATGCACTGTGGAAGAAGAGATGGGAAGGTGGACTCTGTGTGCATTGTTTTCTTAAATGCTTGATAATTAAATCATTGTATGTGCTCAGTTCTGCTGCAAATGTATGTGGGAACTTAAAGCTCCTTCTCTATGCATGAAATTTTATTGTTTTAATGTTTAGTTTCAGTACCCTTTTTCTTGTACTAGACTTCATACAAAAACTTTCTTTTCTACACTGTATGATATCTGACTTCATAATTCAAGAATAAGGAAGTATGCATATGCCATCTGAAATCTCTATGTTTTTTATAACTTTGCAGGATGATGATCAGGAATCTGTGTTTATGCCCAATAAAAATGGAAAGAATTACGTGTGCTTCTTGCCTAAGATGGAGAAGTCCAAGAGTGGAAAACCAGCTATTCAGGTGAACGTGAGTAGCATGATTGTGGAATCTGAGAAGCGTGTCAAATTGAAGACTCCAGATGAGCTGCTTGAAGCATTAAAAGAGCAATGTTTTGTCAGGGTTAGGATTTATCACTAAATATTGCTTTGCATGCATCTGATGACTATATTGTCGATGTTTTAAAATCATATCTCGAAAGAAAAGTAGTGTTGTAAGTAGTTTTTTTAGTGCGAGTTCCTTGAGAAATCAGGCATCAAGCAAAAAGTTAAAGACGTTAAGGTATTTTCTTCTTTCATTTTTAAAAATAATATGTGTTCAAAGTATATGACATGTTTAAAAAATATAAGTGAAGTGTATGCTTTGAGGCTGTCCTGCCTCACATGAGACAAGATGCCTTTGTTGCGCTCAACATTCATGCTATTTAAAACTAGGGCCAATTGTGGTAAAATATATGCATTTTAGGTAAAACAAGTGATGATTATGTTATGAACAATTGACATGTTTGCCTTGCATCATCAACTTCTTTTCGCAGCAAGAGGGTTGGTGGACATATGAATTTTGTTACCAGAAAACACTACGACAATTTCACTTGGAGGATGATAAGGTAGTCTCCTTGAGTGTCTTCTAATGCTTTCTTTATGCGATTCTCTAATCTCTGTGTATGAAATGGGGGACTGGTGTTAATATTCTTAAAGGAGATTGTTTTATTAGCTTATGTTTCAGGAGGCCACGGTTACGGTTTCTAGCTTAATTAAAAACATAAAACAGTGCCCTGCCATTTTAAGTAGTGAAGACTTTGAAGTATCTGGCGTATTGTTTTGCAGGTAGTTCAGGAGTTTGTATTGGGTGTCTATGATGCAGAGGCAACGGCTAATCTCCATGAGAATCTCTCTGATGTATCTACTTTGAAGGATCCTCGCTCAAAAGATGCATCCCAAAGGTTTGCTTTTACTTTCATTAGTTACCAGTTAAGAAATTATGAACAGACTTTAAGTTACAGGCAAAGACCAACTATCGAAAAACACTAAAGCTTGTAATTTTCCTATTTCTACCACTTCTCAAATTAGTAAGTTGGAGGGATACGTGGAAACAGAAACTTGTGTGAGTTTTCATCCGGCATTCTACTATGGGTCTGACTTTGAGTTTCTTTAATTGTCAAATATGACATTCAGACATGAAATATGAAGAAAAGCTCGTATGAGTTTAGTGTTTGGATCCCATAGATCCCGTATAGTTAGCAAGGTTTTCTTTTGGCGCCTCTCCCCACATGTCAAATTCTCAAAGTAATATGAAGCTACGTGACTCATTCAGGTATCATGCTCATCATTACACAAATGGAACCATGTGTGATCTAACAAATCAACCACGAGAAACTGAGGTACAAAGTAATCAATAATTTTCTGTCACTTTTTTCTTTCTTTTTCTCCTCATTACCAATTTTGATTCTTAATTTCATTGCAGGTTAGATTTGTTTGCTCGGAGCCCAGAGCCATGATTAATTCTATCACAGAACTATCAACATGCAAGTATGCTCTTACAGTGCGATGCCCAACGCTTTGCAAGCATCCGTAAATCTCTCCCTCTCTCCCTCTCTCTCTCTTTTTTCTTATACCTACACAAAAACATCCATTTTGCTCATTATTAGCTGAAATAGAACACGATGAAATGAAGTGTTACTGGCACAAGTTTGTGATAAGTATTTGTTTAGACTATCAACAAAGCTGCCAGTTATTACAATTTACAAGAGAATCGAACCACTTTAAAGAACAACCTGCTCTCATCTAAACCGATTGAGTAGCTATAAAAGTGTTCACGAGCCAACCAAAAGGATCCAACTTAAAAGAGTTCAACATCAAGATGTAAATTTAATTCATCGATATAGTTTCCATTTCTCTTATCCGATCATTTTGTTTTGAGGCAGGTTATTCCAGGAAGAGAGACCAGTGTGGTACACCATTAACTGCAACGTGCTCCCAGAAGATTACAAGGAAACAGAGCAGACTGAAGAATTAGATGATGAGATTGTCATGGTTACAGACGTCAAATATCCAAAAAATGAATCGGACGAGTGATGTGAATATTTATATCTTAGAACTTTTATCAACCAAACTAACCTCAACAAAAAAAAGAAGCTGTTCCTCTGTAGATTTGAATTCTTTTCTCATGTGGAGATCATCAATCCATCAATTTTCTTATGGTTTAGTCAGATATGAAAATTGGTCAACCTGAAAGCAACTGATATGGCAGTCATTATATGGGACTTATTGCAGGGGAAAGCAGCGAGTTTGAACTGGTAAACTCAACGGTAGCTTGCTTTTATTGAGATATTTGCATCACTGCCACAATAACAACAATGGAAAGAACTATTATTTGAGTCAATGACATAAACATCATTTTGATCTCAGGAATATATTCATTGTTCTTCCTTCATGAGGCCCCTTGAAAAGTTTCCAAAAAATAAAAAAGCTATTTTGGATGCATTTCTCAAATAGATCTTCAATAATTCAATTCTATATTGTATGCGACAAATGTCACTAATTTCATTCCACGACAAACAGCTTTTGACCAAGCATGTGACATCTCAAACTGCCTCTGTTCTTGTAAAGCAGAATTTAATGGTTCCAACCAATCTTGCAAGATCCTAGTGGTCTCCTTCATGCTTCAATGGCTATGATCCAACTACCATCTCCCTAATACCAATTATTTTCTGGGTCTAGTGTTTGGATTTCTTTAATTCAAGCAGCTATTAGTTATTTGTTAGGTGGCCATCAATCACTACCCTTTTTGGTTGGGTTGGGTATGCTTTATTTGCTAAAAGGTAGCCAATAAATCTATCATCATTTCCTTAAAATACATTATTTGTATTTGTTTGTAGAAAATTATTTATGGGAGGACATAATGTTCATCCCCATGTTCAATAAACTTCCAAAATTAGTTGAAATAATTGACCCGCTGATAATTTTATAGGTTAAATTGAAAATTTCTTTCCGTATATATATGTCAAGCTCTTAAAGCAATAGCTAAAAGATTGAAGCCATTGAAAAAGCTTCGAAGGCTCCTGCAATGGACTGGTTCTCTTGGCTATCAAGAACCGGCCTCGACCCTCTTCATACCTACGAATACGGTCTTCTTTTCGTCCAATATGGCCTCACACCTGAACACATTTCCAGTTTCAACCACGATTTTCTCCTCAAAATTGGAATCTCCGTCGCCACAGACAGGCTCGAGATCATGAAACTCGCCAAATTCCATACACAACAACAACCCACTCACAAGAAATTTCTCCTTTCCGCTTTCACCAAAACCAAGAACTGCCTCAGAAACTGCATCCGGAACCTCACTCTCACTGCCAACTCCAAGCCGAAGAAGGGGATTTTCCGGAAAGAAGCGGCGGAGATTGCACCAGGTACGCCGACCCACGGCGAGGATCACGGCCGGAAACAGGAGGTTAAAGTCCTGGAGGTTCTGAAGCCGACGAAACGACGGAGTAAAAACGTGTCACATTCGGGACCGTTGGATGGAAGAACGCACGAGAAGTTAGTGATGAACCGTAAAAGCCTGAAGTTATCTGGGCCATTAAATAGAAAAGAGCGGCCTATATCCCCGAGAAGCCCAATATCATATGGGCCTCTGGAGGGGAGAACTTCCCATTGGGCCTCAAGTAAAAGCCCACATCATAATAGGGTACCCGAAGGGAGAATGATGAGGCTAATACCGCCGAGCCGAAGCCCAAGAGTTTCTGGGCCGCTAGAAGGAAGCCCAATAATTTGCTGTCGTTGTAAGGAGGAGAGAATAGAAACGGACGATGATTATCATTCGTTGTGGGCTTCATTGTTTCATGACATAAAGCCCGTTTGAATCACTCTTTTTTTCTTTGAATATTTTACTCAAAATATTTTTTATTTATTTTCAAATATTGAATTAAAATTTACCCAACTCAATTTCCATATATATTTAAAAAAATGAATGCATAATGAGATGATATTAAAAAAAAAAAAAAGAGAGAGAAGCACCCAGTTGGTGGCTAAAAGTGGAAGCAGGTGTACCCATTGTGAAGCCCATGAAAGGTGGAAGATAATGATGATGATGGAAGCTGATTTTCTGGGCATCCAAACAGGCTTGAGAGAGAGCCACATTTTGTGTCTTTTCTTTTCATTTTGTCGCAATCGTGGTGGCCGTGGAGTGAACGTTGGACACACCATTTTCATTTCCATCTCATAATGATTATCCGTATCCTCAAATGTAAGACAACTAATTAGATATCTCAAAATGAGAAAGAAAAAAAATAAAAAACCCTTTCTAATCTAATTTCTTGACGGAAGAAACCCCATTTGAATTCTTATCTTGAAATATAATACCCATCTATTAAAGAAATAAATAATAGAAAAAATTGAATGGTCGATGTGGAAGCATAAGGTGGACCTAAAGTTCATAGAAATGAGAGAGAGTTGGAGATAAGAGCTTGGAGGATGGAGATTGGATATGGTTGTTCTCGAGGTAGGGAGTTGTCTCCATTTTCGGGATTCCCCCATCTACCATTTATGTTCATACACCAAGTTTATACTTCAGCCTTGAATTTTGAGAAAATGCCAAAGTTTCTCTGAACTTAGTGATGTATATCAATTTGTGCTGCATGTCTCACCATCCTAATCTTGGATATGGGGGGAGGTAACGCTCTCGTTGAGTATCATCAAGTTCATAATACAAAAATGGGTAGAATTTCAATAATTGATGAACATTTGATAGGGTTTGTTCTTCGGATTGGTTTTTCGTGTGGAGGTAGAAGTCGGTCTCTCCACCGATTTGGAACATCACCAGGTTTACCATCCACCTCCACCGTCTACCGCACCATATCATCATGATTTCGTATGTTTCAGTTTTCTTCCGTCCAATTCTTTCCTTCAACTTGTTTCTTTTAACATTTATTTTATGTGGTGTATAGACTCCAGTTAATTTGAATTGAATTTGTTCAGTTTTGTGTTCACAACTTCGTCCAAACTTGAACCATCTCCGCCTAATTTCTCAATCATAAATCCTACTTTCTGATCACAAATTCATACTTCAAAGGTTCCTTCCGTATCAACCTGTAAATGCATCTGTATACAGAACATAAACAGACATTATAACGAACTGAAAACTCGAAGAAACAGAGGAATAGGAAGATTAAAGATAAAATTACTTTACCTTTGAGAAATCACCACGTTGACCGACCGAACGGATATCGGTAATCATCAGCACGCAACTTTCCGGCCACAATTTCACGCCGACAATAGACAGAGTCGACAACGGAAGGAAGGAGACGGCCGACGCCCAACCAAACAAGAACAACCGTTCTGGAAACAGTACGAAGCGAGTTCGTGGAACATTAACTGAATGAACTGATTTCACCGATTGGCAGACGAAATTAATTTTATCGTTCCATTTGAAATTAGTTCGAGACCAGAGCATTTAGGAATGAATTGACTGTTAAATTTTGAAATTGGTGAAAAATTAGTGTCCAGAAGCTCCACGAATTGTTATCAATGTCGCGGCAACTATATATGTCTTCCATATATTTATATATGCTGCATATACACAAAGTTATATAGGTTCTCTAGTCCAACTCCCGGCAGAAAGGTTTACTGGAGAGGCAACCAGATATGATTCCCATGCTTCGCCTCCGATTCCGTATCCTTTCGCTACGATCGGTAACTGCCGTCGAACCAGTGGTCGGAATCTCCCGTCTTCGTTGACGGGAACTCAGAAGAGGAAAACAGATTAATAAACCAGAGGATATTCGCCAACGTACCAAAATCTCCATCACAAATCATCGGCTTTCGACATGTTCGAAAGCCGGCTCGGTCTCGGACAGAAATCCGCTCGGCGCCTTTGACTATGAGACGAAGGCCGGATGAGGGACGCCAAGGCACGCTTCACTAAATCGCCTTCAACTCCTCCGATTCTGACAAGAGAGTTCGTCATCGCCGATCTCCGCGCGTTGAGCCGATTAGACGAGTAAGGAGTCGAAGGCTGTGACGGAACGCCTTTATGGAGACTACATCTGAACGAACCAGGATGCGTAGTCGGTGAGCACATGCAGGTCCTCTTCTGGTTGCTCTGCCTCTTCACTACTTGATTCCCACTGATACGAGTCGAAACAGAAATCGGCCGATTCGGAGAAATAGACCGGTCCAATGAAAATCTCACGGACGACGCCGACGGAGAAGAAGAAGGTTGAAGATTAATACGAGAAGGAGACACAGATCTACGGAAAAACGTAGGGTTTCTGGTGGAAAAGCTTGATGTAGAAGACGCAAAAGCCGATGAGCCAGAGGACATAGAAGAAGAATAGGAGCCATAGAATCTCCCAGAAGGTGAGAGAGACCTCAGAACCGGCCCACTCGATTTTCTAGAAGAAACCGCCATTGAAGTTACAGTCTAAGGATGAGATAGAGACGAAAGCGGAAGAGAGGAGGAGGAAGAAGGTTTTCTTAGAAGCCGTTTTCGGCTATTCAAATTGGCAAACCTAGCTTTACTCGAGCCGTGTATTTATAGGAGAGACGGGGCGCAATTTCTCGCCACGAACACTTTACAAATATGCCCCTACAGTTGGAAGGATTTATACATCTCACCGAATAAATAAAAATCACTTTTTAAGGAAATTAAAAAAATAAGAGCGGTATATTTAAACGCCACCCAATATTAATTTATATTTTTCATAAATATTGCAATGTGAAATTAAAATGAGAGGCTAGAAGCATAAAGGCAAAACAAAGAAATAAGATAAGAATTACCAAATTGGTGAAAACGCCAAAATGGAAGGGCATTTAAGGGAAAAAGAAAAAAGGAGACGGTTTCATTAGTAATGCTATGGGCTTGCAGTTGCAGTTGCGGCGATAATGTAAAATTATTTATAAAAAAATAAAAATAAAATGGCGTTTAGTCTGACAGTTTGAAAGGCAATTGCCACGTACTAGGAATACCACAACTGACAGCCCATTTCAATTCCACGTACCCCATGTATGTTCCGGTGGGCGATTTTATTATTGAACTTTAATAATCCAAAAAAATTAAATAAATAATTTGGTGGGATTGGAGTGGACATGTGTTCTTGGTGGTCCCCATGGCAAACTTTGGGTGGAGCGTTTCACATGGGAGTATGGCCCCCCTTTTCCTTTTTCTTTTTTCTTTTCTTTTTCTAATGGAAAAGCACAATATTTGGGGATTTATTTGTATGTTTTTTTAATACATAAATAAATTTAAAATTTAAAAAAAAAAAAAAAAAAAAAAAAAAAAAAAAAAAAAAAAAAAAAAAAAAAAAAAAAAAAAAAAAAAAAAAAAAAAAAAAAAAAAAAAAAAAAAAAAAAAAAAAAAAAAAAAAAAAAAAAAAAAAAAAAAAAAAAAAAAAAAAAATCTCACACAAGTCTCGTGTGTTGCTTTTGAATAATTAATGAGGTGGGTATAAATAAGTTTCTGGAGGATACTCGATGATTCTAATATGTAACCATTAAAATTTACTATTAAATTATACTAATATTTCTACATCCTTATAAATAATGTTTTTATTGCGGAACTAATTTTAGATATTAAAATGAAAGATGGTGCAGGAAAGGTTGAAGGGTTGATCAATTATTGGAGTAAAAATGGTGAGAGTGCGTTGGGCGACCGCAGCTTTGAATTTGTTGTCAAATGTTGTACACGGTCTTTGTCTTCTCTAACAGACGCGTGGCTTTGATTTGACTCTGTCTTAGTGGTTCAGCTGATCAATTTTTCCCATTACAATGTCTTAATATGGGACCAGACTTTTTTTTTTTTTTTTTTTTTTAATATATATTTAGATGGAATCATTTTTTTTATTATTGTTATTATTATTGAAATATTGACCGATCATTGTTATGGTTTGATTTGATAGAGATTAGGTAAGTGGTTAGTGACTAATGTGATTAAGAGTTTAAGATTACCGCATCTTAATCAACCCATTAAATTACTACTCTCTAAAATATAAAAATTTCATCTTTTGTGGTTAAGATTTTAATCGAAATATTAAAAATACTTAAAATATTGGTATCGGCCAAAATATGAAGGTTTTGATGGTAAAGTTTAAAATTTTGAATAAATTATTTAAATCAATAAATAAAAATTTTAGGCTTTTTAAAACGGAGAAAGAGAGTAAAATTGGGTGATGTGAACATATTTAAAGTGCATTGCATTGTTTTGAAAAAGGTATTAGAAGGTACGCATAATCAATTATGTTTAAACATGTTTGACATTTTGAATCATAATTTTGAGTAACAATTAAATAAATTCAAAACATGAGTTTTAGACTAATATGTTGCCTAAAATTTGACTTTTATTCCATGCTTTTAGATTTGGATCAATTTTAAACCTATTTTGAAGCTTTAAAACTTTTTTTAAATATTATTATTATTTCAAAACACAACCCTAAATTCACTTAAATAAGAACATATTGATAAAAATATATATATATATATTAGATTTTTAATAATCAATTTATTAAAATAACCATCAAAGTTATTTAATTATTTTTTAAAAAATAAAAAGTGTAAAGAGAGAAGGGGAATTTTGTCACGCTTTATGGGTCTACTTTTGTGCTATGCTTTTGTTGTGGTCTTTGGTCTTTGATCATAAATTAATATCATTTTTTAAAAATAATTAATACCAAAGAAAATACTATTTTTTATTTTTTTATTTGAAAAAAAAAGGGTTTAAGCGACCAAACGTTGATTTTTCTCAAGTTTAGAAGATTCCTATCCCATTTATTTTGGTTTCTTATTCTTCGTTATAAAATTCAATTCCCAATCACATGGGTTTTCTTTCTTTTTTTTTTTTTTTTCTTCAATAATTTTCACTAAAGAATCACTTATTGACTGATTTTTTATTTTTTATTTATTTTAAAATGGAACTCGGAGAAAGTTTGACCAGTTTTAGTGTGTGTGATGGTTTGGCCATTTGATATTCTCATTAAAGCTATGTTGGAATAAGTCAAGTCCATCTTAGCATGCCAAAACAAAATTTCATTTTGTGGGACAACCATGTATAGATGCTCTTTCAAACTTCCTTAGTAATCAAAAAACGTGAGATCTCACGTCGATCAGAGAGGGTTGGAGAGGAAAATAAAATATAGGAAAATAAAATATTTCTCATAAGAGTGGAGTGTGGAACTCTCTCCGTTTTGTGAGGACTATAGATAACGATTGTGAGTGAGGACTATAGATAACGAGCCAAAATTAACAATATCTATAGGTAGGTTGTTTATTTGTTTGGTTCTAGTTTCTTTAAAAAATAATAATAAATTTTGTTCATATTCTAGATATCTTGAGGAAAAAGTTAATATAAAAGGCTGAGTTTCTAGAATATGTTATTTAAAATTGTAATTATGGTAATTGTTATTATTATTATTATTATAATGCTATGAATTTGATCAATTTCCAAAATAAGATCATTCCAACACTTACAGATCTAGCTTAAGGCTTAAGCAAGCAACAGAATATAAATTTTAATTGACAAACATGGTTGCCTTTACTATTTTGATCTCACAAAATCTCGTTATAGCGTAGATTCCATTGAAAACTGAACTCACATTGAAATCAACCATACTCCGAGATCTCTATCAATAAACAGAAAAATTGCTAAAGGAATTTGGAAACACGTCAAATCCGAGCGAGATATGTGGAATAAGTTTTGATCGGATTATGAATTCCTATGAACACAGGTTGATTATTGCGATTCTCCGGTTCCAAGAATCAGAGCGAAAGAAACAGAGGAGAGAAATGTACAAAAACCTAATTTTATTTCAAGAAAAGTTTGTCGAATCAAGATCCAACTTATGCGATGTTCTCTAAAATCTGTACACAAACACTATATTTACCAACTCGTCTGTAAAGCGAGACAGGAAATTCAGCGAAGAGGATCGAAAGAACATTCAGAGCTAGTAAAACCAAAAAAAAAAAAAAATGATTCAAGAAACAGCCAATCCAGTTCCGTGTTTGTTCATCAAGCAAAACCTGGAAGGTCTGGGATGAAAATTCCTCCGCCGCTGAAGATCGTTACTGGACGGCCTGATGATGTGCAGAAGAAACGCCCTCACCGCATTGGCCTTCGCGAACACCGTAAGCTCCAACTGCGCACTGGTAATGGCAGTAATAGATGATGACGATGACCTAGCGGAGGCCTTGCGGCGGTTCCGGTGAAAACTGCAGCGGAAAGAACCGGGATGGGTGGTCGGAGAACAGAGGCACTTGCGTGAACTGCCGACGCTCTGCAATTTGGAATTGACGGATCTAGATTTTGTGGCCATTGAATTGAAAAGTTGGAAAAAGAGGTGAATTCGTTAGTGATCTTGTGAACTGAATTTCCTTTTTGTGAGGGAAACTTGTGGAAGAAGATTCGTGTGTTTGTGTTTGAGGCATTCAAGGGCTTCTACTTTTTCTCTTTTTCCTTTTTCCTTTTCTATTATTATTTTTTCTCTATTTTTATATAAGCCCGTTCGAAGTGTAATTACCTTAATACCCCTGGAATTTCTTTAAAAAAAATTAACTACAACTTGCTTGGTTGGTTGAAATGGGAATTTCGCTAGTTTGAGTAATGGTTGGATGTAATTAAATTTCGACACTTATTCAAAGCTCTCCGAAAATTTGGGGATTATGGATTTTTGAAAACCTCAACTAAAAATTTGAACTTTGTGTCAACAAAACAACGTTCCATCATAATAAACAAGAACCGTTCAAAACTTTGTACAGAAATAAATAAGCACTCACATAATGTTCAAATATAGCTACAAGCATACATGGATGGGCGTTCCTTACAGCGGTGTTCTTCGCTATCACTGGGCGTAATTGCCCTGATGGCTCTTTGTAAAGACGCGATGTCGACGCTCTCTGGCATAGATAACCCAGAAAACTAACGACAGCATCACGGCTGCAGACACCAGAACCAGTCCAACGTAGATCCACTTTGTGTAACGGCGCAACCCAGGACAATAGTCGTTTTGTATGTCTGTGAATGTCTGCCGCACGAACGTGCAATCTTCCAAACTGACCAAGTATGGGCCATACTTGTACAAGCCGAAGGTTACGTTTACTGCAGCTGCCATTTGACTGTAGTAGGTTGGGGTCAGCCGACCAGGAGTTGTACAAATCTCAAAAGCTGAAGCTTCACACACAAAGTTCTTCCAAACCTGCATCAAACAAAGTTCTTCCTCCTTTAGATAGAATATCTGTCACAAAGTTTATATGATACCCAGGTTGTTTTCAACTTGTGCCAAACAAAAGACATACTAAGAGAGGAATCAGAAAAGGAGGGGTACAACTTTTAGTAAGAGAGTTCAGTTTTGACCCGTTATGTTTTGTCGTCAGTCTCATGATTTTAAATCGCGTCTACTAGGAAGTTTCCACACCCTTATAAAGAATGCTTCGTTTTCTCTCCAACTGATGTGAGATCTCACAATCCACTCCCTTGGGGCCAACGTCTTCGCTGGCACACTACTCGGTGTCGATCTTTGGTGTCTATCTTTGATATCATTTGTATCGGTGTCTATCTTTGGTGTCTATCTTTGATACCATTTGTAATAGCCCAAACCCACCGCTAGTAGATATTGTTCGTTTTGGCCCATTACGTATTGCTGTCAATCTCACGATTTCAAAACGCCTCTACTAGAGAGAGGTTTCCACACCCTTAAAAGAAATGCTTTGTTCCCCTCTCCCGTCGATGTGAGATCTCACATGCATAAAGCTATATGAAAGACAATCATGAAAGGTACAGAACACAAACTTTATGGTGGATATAACAGACACTCTACGGGATCTCAAAAAAAAAAAAAAAAAAAAAATCCATTTAATTTTTCAATTTCACTTACCTTAGTAGCATTATGCAGTTCCACTTCACCCGATGCACACGAACGATCAGTGAGGTCTGAATGAAAAGGGCTGCAGAGGATGGGCATTGATGGACCAGATTGATTGAAATAAAAGGGTTGTCCAACATTTGGTGGAAAGTTACGATTTGCAATTCCAGTGATGACATTGTTAACCACAGTAACAAGTTGAAATGCCACATTCTTTGATTGTGCGAGAGTTTCTTGGGCTGTGGCATTATCCACACACGGGAGGATATCATCCAAAGCTGTATGAGCAGTTGGGTTTTGAACCCACTCATTCATTGAAACGCATGTGTCTTCTACAACACTAATGTGTATTGAGATAAGAAGTCAGCAGACAAGCATCGCAGAGGATAGTCTTATCAAGAACAGCTTAAAATTATATACGACATGGAAAAGGCTTGCCTTATCACAAACAGCTTAAAATTTAATACACATCGAAATGTCTAGACCCACATGCATAAATTTCAAGAAAGTTGAACAATCTTCCATTTCAAGTAAAGCTAAAACTGCCAATGAAGCCTATTACCTTTTCACTTTTCACTTTACACTAACAGCTTGCAGATATAAGGAAGAAAAGGGTATGCACCAAAATAAAAAGTTGATTGAAGAAAAATTCTTTACTCATGATAGGCCCTGCCCCACGGGCTAACTTAAGCCAACAAAGGCAACCTCGTCTATTTATGAGTCGTTAGCATCGAATACACGAGGCAAAAAATATAAATGAACGGTCTCAAAACTAGATCCAATGCAGATTATCCAATACGATGGTGCAAATCAAGGGAACATCAAAAACACTAAACAAGTCATAAAGAAACAAACTTACTTATGGAGGAGAAGAAAAACTCCACACAAAATGAATGTGCCAGCAACAAGAATCCAACCAATGATCACCAAGCTGCAGCATCAGGGAACTAAGTGTTCATCACAAGGAATATGTGCAAAAGAATATACGCATCAATAACATAACAAATTTGAATTCATCAGTAAAATCTGAGACGTAAACTTACGAGTACACAAGAGACTGCATCCCGAGGACGGAAAATACTGCAAAGAATTGGCAGAACAAATACAGAAGGGATGAGCTCTATTGCATTTGATAAAACCTTCATGTGTTGTATCTTCTAGTATTAAGAAATATAAAACACTTACAAAAGCCAAGAAATGCCAGAAGGAGCATAATAGCAGCAAGAATTATAAGAGCAAGCCTTCTGTAGTGCAAAACAAGAAGAATAAACCATTAGTATCCAGATAAGCAAGCACCATAATGTTGTCTATGGCGATTTGATCTTCTTACATGTGATTGAGTACAGATTGGATATCCTTTGAATTATCTCCAGTCTTCTGAGAAAGAGTTGTAGCAGAAGAGTTGAGCTTTCTATCAATATCATCGATTTTGCCTTTGACATCTCCAGAAAGAAACGCTGATGCAACTCCTATCTTCTTAGCCGCACTAAGGTAATCTGATACATTACGGAGATTGTCAACAGTTGTTTCAGCTTGACTCACTACATAGTCCAGTGTACTTGTTGTGATGCTGTGAAACTTCCCCTGACCCGTGTACAAAACACCACACCCAACACTGAAAACCAAAAATTAAATTTTGAAGATCAAATTTCTTCAAAACAGTGAATAATATGGAGAAGGACAAGGGGAAAAAAGAAAGACTTTTACATTGCTGCAATAGTAAAGAGGATGAGGAAAATGAGAGAAAGAGCATAAGCCAATCGAGAATATCCATAAGGCTCCCTTCGACAGCAGCAGTAGCATAGGCAGATGAGCATCAAAGACAATCCAAACACAATGAACCAAACCCCAGCGATGACAAAGAAGGGAGCTGCTGTAAAGGAAACAGACTGCAGAACAGGACAACGATGAGAACAAAAACAAAAACCCGAAAGCAAATTAGTTCACAAAATAAACTTGAGAAACAAATTCTTCAAGAACATTTGAAATCACGTTAAAGTTAAACACAAAATCAGGCCAACGATGAACAACAAAGCCTTCAATTAAAACTATCACTATCAATCACAGACCAACTCACAAATCCATAAAGCAGCTATTAAAATCAAAGGTTCCTTCCCCTTCTCTGATTCTGTACATTCTAAAACTTTCTTGCTGACTATCAAGGCAACTATACTGTTTTTGAATCCACGACAGCAGTAATTCCGGGAGGAAAAGAAAAAACAACTAATTACGAACTGAAATGGATATCTGACAACAACAGAGCAAGCAGGAAGGAAAAAAAAAAAAGCAAAGAACTTAAGAAATTCAAAACCCATTGTAAATTTAACCGAAAAGAACAGCAAAACCCTATCGGCAGTGGTTATTCACAATGTATAGAAAGAAGAAGCAACGCGCGCACAAATGAGATTAGAACGGAACTTACAGCCCAGTAATGCTTATTGCGTATATTCCAACCCCCAGTATAGAGCTCAAAATTATTAAGAGGGTCTTTCCTCTGCGTCCTACTCTCAGCCAAAATCAGAGATGAATTATCAACGGTAGCTTCCGCCAGATTCCTCCCCGTCGTCTTCGACAGCTCCACTGCCCGAACCAACACTCCAGGGCTAACTGCTCCGATCAAAAAAAGAAAAAGACAAAAAAGTCACTCAACAAGTAGAAAAAACGAAGAGAACTGGACACGAGATTGACGAAGGGAAAAAACAGGGGAAACTAGAGTACCATGGAAGCGGGAATAATGGAGGTCAGAGCCGGCGGAGATGGTAGAATGGAGGAGAAGGAAAAGGGCAAAGAGAAGAGGGAGAGTGAAGAGAGTTGATCTGAAAATCCGCATAGCAGTGACTGTCGATCACTGCGTTGCAGGCTGTGTTCTAATTCTGAGAGCCGAGAGAGAAAGAAAGCCAGAGATCTGTGGGGCTTGCACGCTTATGTTTAGAGGTTCGGAAGAAGAAATTCACTTTGTACCCAAAATACCCTCGCTTTCTCTCTCATCGTTCTATAATTCCCATGTTTTTTTCCCTCTTTACCCTTCGTAATAATGCCTTATTACTTTAAAAATTAAATTACATTACATTTATACCCTTATCTCTAAATCCTATATAAAATATAATTATTTTAAAATTTTATTTTCCAAATATGTCCCTTCCATTAGTTTTGGTATTAAAAGAAAAATTAAATTTGAGGCTATAAATAATATTTTGGAAGATTTGTTTTAATAATTTCCTTTATAAAATAGCATTAATGATGCAAAATAAATATGCCAAAATCAAACCGGGTTCGTGGGTTTCTTTTGGCTATTAAACAGTTATTACTAAATTAAAATGTGTCTGTATTAAAGGAATGAAAGGTAAAAAATTAAAAAGTAATTTTTGATCCACTTATATTTAATTACCCAATATAAAAAAAATTTGGAACGTCCAAAGTTTAATAAATATATATGTGTGTGTGAAAATTATTTATCGGCACTTCATAAATTATCTCTAAATTTTTTAATTGAAAATTCATAAAGATTTTCAAACGTGTTACTGACCATAAAAATATTTTTAAAATTTTTTAAAAAAATTTAGGAATACGAAAGTTTAAATAAATTATACCCAACTTATAATTAATAAGAGTAAATTAAAGACGTGTGCATTGCATGTGGAGCTTTAAATTTTATTGGTATTAATTAATTAACTAATTAATTAATTGAGGGAGACGTGGGTGGGAAGGAGGAGATGGTAAAAAGGGAAGAAAAGGAAATCGTACAAATTTGGAGCCGCGCGCTTGGCGCTAGCATTTTGTTTTGCGCGGTCTTCTGGCTGCTGGAATACTTTTGACAAATTCCGGTTTTCGCCCTCGTGAAAGATACACGTGTCACAAACCGATTAATTATTTAAATAGGAAATATTCTGATGTGGGACCCACTTGACAGAACAGTTCCGTTCCGTTCTGTCTAACACGTTTGTTTTGTGACGCGTCGTGAACGTGTCCTTGCGCGCACCGACTCCCTGGTTTCAAATTTCCAACCGGATTGTGACCGTTTTATTATTCTTATTTTTAATAAATAAATAAAAAATCTAATTTGTAATTATTAATTAAAATTACCATTTTAATCTAATCCACTGAGTTAATATTTTAACTTTATTGATTATAAATTTAGTTCATTAAAAGAATTTCCATTTTAGCATTGTATTTGATATAATCGAGTAGTCTTTTTCATTGATTACAATGACATATATCTAAGTGGCATGGTTTATTATTTAAAAAATGAAATGATTATAATAAGCTTATATAATACTATAGCAACATAAATTTTATGAATAAAGCATTCAAACTATTCAATAATTAATAATGTCTGCGATGAATGAAAGTAGCTTAGCTGTCAACGTGGGCCTAAAGCATATGCTTTCTTGGATGGGTACCCAATTTGAGACATAATGATCACTTTTTAGATATCAAATATTTCCATTCATACCACATTCCACCTTTCCTTCAAATATAATTTAACTATTTAACCTAACCGTTTGAAGCACCAATCACGTCAATTTTTATTTTTATTTTTATGTGTTTTCTTCACGCACATCATCGCAAATTTTATCTTTATGGTTTAAGTAACACTCGAGTAATCGAGATCATGTCTAACATAGAATGATTCTGAAGATAAAACAACTCAGAGTAACTTAAAAAATAATTGAACGTTAAGTGTGCTGGCCCCCTTAAAATTTTACTAGATACACGTGAGTGAAAACAATTGCATGTTGGAAGGACTCGTGTTTTTCTGTGAGATTAGTATCTATATCGGTGTGGATGCATGGGTATTAAAGTTAATGATTCGATAATTTGATTAAATAATTTGTTAAAATGTGGCCAATGGCATAAAGCACCCATTTATATTGCATAGTTTAATACAAAAGTAAAAGAAATATTGTCACATTTTAGAAATAGTATATATTCTCTCTACCATTCATTGGTTTAATTAAACCTATTTTGACATTTGTAATTTAATTATTATTATTATTATTACATCTGGAACTTTACATTATAGTAGTCCATTAATAAAAAAAATAAAAAAAGTGTTAAAGTAAAAAGACAAAATTTAAAAGCCCATTTGGAATAATCTTTTTAAAAAGCTTAAAAACAAAATTCTAGAAACTAAAAAGTATTTAGAAAGTTATTATTATTCTTTTTGTAATGAATTGCATTATCGAAATCATTTAATTGTTTAAAAAAAGATTTAATGAGCTACTTATAGGCCTGGCCCACTATCCTCCGAGATCTATTTGGGCTTATTATAGGCCCGGCCCACTATTTTTTCGTAGATCCATTTGGGCTTACTTATAGGCCTGGCCCACTACATCTTCCGAGGGCCAAATTCTTTGCGGGCCATAGCCGGAAGTGGATGGGGCGAAATTACGAATTTCGCCTATGGTCAGAACTTTTATGAAAATAATAAATTTTAAAATTTTCTAATCCATCACAGAAGAATTAAAGTTATGTGGCCGTTTAATAAAATATACTTTTTTTATGTTATAAACTTAATTTCACTAATTAGTTGTTTATTTAGTAAAATATTGAGAATGGATATGATCCTATATGTCCCAACAAATATTATGCATTGATTGAAACGTTATTGTATTCAATTATTTAAAGTTTATATAAAATTATAATATAATAATACAAAATAATAGCATAATTTGAATACGATAATAGAAGATCGATCCTTTTGCGTCAGTATTGTTGGGAGATTGGTACTTGGTGGCTTGATCTTCTAACGAGCAAGCTAAGTCCATTGAAGTGAATTTCTTTGAGCATAATGTTGAAGTAATATCGAGGTTTAAATCCTTCTCGCTCCTTTTGCTCGACAAATAGATTTGTTTCTTGATTTTTTTAGTATTACGAATCAAATGAAGGAAAGAGAAGCGTGTAACCAATTTTTAGTTTTATTTTAAAATTCTAGTTAGGTTTCGATGAATTCTATGAAAGAAAATTCAAAACAGATCGTTTCGTAACGTGTAGCTCTATACTGACCTAATTTGAATCCAATAGGGATAATATCATAAGGTTCGAAGTTGTATAGAAAACGCCATGTTAGAGCTAGGAAACCCTAGCTAGGACTAGATAAAGTGTGGATGGAAGAAGAAAGAATGTGATATTATACATAGGGGGCCACTTGGTTACGAGAAGGGCGTACACGTCCATGTGCCTTTGTAGCCTTACACTCCCATGTGAGGATTATAAACTCATAGGTATGGCCTTACGAGAAAGTAGATGTGAGATCTTACATCGATTGGAGAGAGGAACGAGTGCCAACGAGGACGTTTGATCCTAAAGGGAGAGGATTGTGAGATCCCTAATCAGTTAGAGAGGAGAACGAAACATTCTTTATAAGAGTGTGAAAACCTCTCCCTAGCATACGCATTTTAAAAACGAAGCTCAAGAAGAAAAGTCCAAAGAAGACAATATTTACTAGTGGTGAGCTTGGGTCATTACAGTAGAGCAACAAGGGTTGATTTCGAACATAATTCTCTGATAGTTCAAGTGAAGAAAGACGATAGTTTTTCATTTAAAAGACTTTGTATTTAGACTCATACCGAACCGGATGGAGAAGAGGAGAGGTTGACAATAAATACACATCATTCTCATATCATTTATTGCCAAACCAAACCCACACCATTTCACAATTCCACAAGATGTTCTTGTGTTCATCATCCGACCCATATCATTAATACTCATGTTGCATTCTGTTGATATATAGATACCCATCTCATATGCCTGCCACTCTCACTGGACCCATCTTTGAATATCATGTCTTTTGGTTTTAGGCTTCTTCTAAATGCCATTCTTTCAATTGGGTCTCCTTTTTTCTCCTTTATGCGACCAAATTAAGTGGAAAGACGATCATTCTTGAAGGAGCTACCAAAATATAAGACCATCAAATTTGAAGAAGCCTCCAAGCAAAGGAGACCAAGAACTATCTCCATGTGCTTGTCAAACAATGACCCGACAATGTCATTTCTGAATTCCCCTCCTCTTAGTATGTTTTGTAGTACGGTTTCGTTTAGAATTATTACGTGATGCTAGGACGATGCTGCTAGAAAGACCCGACCTATATACCTTCTTCAAGCTTGCATTCTCGCTCGCTTTATTGGATGTCAAATCAAATTTAGGGCAAACTTCGTAAACGAACTAATCTTACCATCTTCATAATAGCTTTTGCATAGTACTCGATCAGTAAACATGAAAGTGTGCTATTTCATCCTTTCTCTCACGCTGGGTCATAGGTAATGTCTTGAAAAGTTGAGACAAGACACGTGAGAGAAAGTTGCATTCGATACGTTTTCCAAAACTAAAAGAATATATTTTTCAAACTCTACTCCTCCCACCATTCAAAATCATCGTATTTAAAAATTACGAGCATTTTTTGGTCTAAACATTTGGAAGAGGGTGTATTTAGGCTTATAATATTGGTTATTTGTTAGGTTTATAAGATTGAATTAATCGAACGCAAAGTATATATATGTGAATGTTTGATTAATCCACCACACCTAAATGGTGTGAAAGTTATCTTATTTATAATCAAATAAATTACAAGGATATGGAAATAGTACTAACTGGAAATAACAAAATATATACGAAAAAGTATAATTTATTACTAAATATCCTTAACAATAATAGCATATGCTTTTTTGTTTTTGTGACAAGAAAGATTATTCGTTTGATTTATGGTGAAAGCTTATGTAATGAGTTTGGAGATGACAAAGATTTGTTACAGCAGACAACATTTAATAGAGACCCAACCACTTTTCTGACAAGGAATAAGACATCTACAAGTTGCATTTGTCGCTAAGTTATTGTTCATATTTTTATCCAAAGTTACCTTTTTTGTTTACCCAATATGTTTTTTTTTTCGTATTATATGGTCACAAAAGAATTATTTTATGCCCATCATATCCCAAGGAAAAAAAAACAACATTTAAATTTGTAATCGTGTTACTCTATTTTAAAAATATAATCATTTTTATTCTCGTACTTAGTTTAAAAAACTAAACTATAGGAAATAATTTAGAGTTTTATTACAAATTATATATATATATATATATATATATATATAAAATGATTGTGAACCATACAAAAATATTAGTAGATAGTTGACGTGTCAGACCCAAAGATCTTATTTTTGGAACATGTATCTTATCGATTTTTGCAATTGACTCGATAAATGTGTCGGGTACATGAAGAAAATACCTAGAAAAAAAATCCAATGGTAAAAATATTTAAATTTATCCATAAAACTAAGAAGGTAAAAAATATCTCTATCTTTGTTCCGACCATTCATATAGGCAGGGAAATCTCACCTCGGGACGCTAACGGTAAATTTGTAATTTGAAGGTATATTGCGGTGCTTATTACACTAGTGTGAATAGAAAACAAAACAAAGAAAAATCCAACTTATAATAATAAGATTTTAATGTAGATTTTCGAATTTAAATATATATTTTTTCTTTTATTTATGAATTAGATTTGAGAAAGGATAATTTGTACTTTTTTTTTCTTATTTTATTATTATTAACTCATAAGTATATTTTAATGTTGTTTGTGGTCTTTTTAGACCATTAAATTGGAAGTTTGGAAACTTTAGGTAGAAAAATTAAATATAAAGTCAAGAATTAAAAACATGTTATGGTTTGACCAGACATTAATCCAAAAAATACGTATGAGAAGGAGGAGAAGCATGGTTTTTATTACATTATTTTGTTAAGGTAAAGTACATATTTTTAAAACCCAACATTATATCATATAGTTAGTTATAGCTACCACTTAATTTTATATTTCAAACATCCAGTTTCTGAGGAACATGTGCTGTCGCTTTGCCGGCACCTATATCCTTCCTCCCATTTCCACTTTGTTTTTTTTTTTTTTTTTTTCTTCTTCTTTAAATACCCATATTTTAGAAATTTATTAAAATATTTTAAATTCTAACAAATTTCTATATCACTTTCGATATTTTTTAAAAATAAGACAATAATTTAACCCAAAAAAATTATATTTTTGTGCTTTTTGGGTTTAGGGTTTGTGCCAAAATATTTGTTTATTTAATTTAATATATGAGCTTCTCATTGAGCATGTTACATAAAAAGAATAGGAAGGGAGGTGGCTTAATTGGATAGGTTCCTTGATTGAATAAATATTTATTTTAATATATACTCAAAAGAGATAATTGAAAAGGAATAAAAAAAAGTACATTACATTTAATTTAAAAAATTAACAAAATTTAATACATATTATGTCATTTTTAGAACAAAAATACGTCTCGAAATTGGGTTTATAAAGTAGAATATGCTTCTAATATTACAATCTTATAGATTCTTCATGAATAATAGATACTTTATTTTAAATTTTGAGGAAAACATATTTATAATAAAATTTAAAAATGAGAAAAAGAAAATAATGGAGAGAAATTGTGGGACACGCGCGTCCGGTCCGGAAGGTGGGGGAAGCAGAAGCTGAGCGTGGGTATGGTGGAGATGGGGTGGCGGTGCCTGCATGGCGGATATGCCACGTCATTAAAAAGTGGGGCCCAAGATATGGACGTCCACGTGGAGAGACCATGGCACCACGTCGGTAAATGCGGTGAATTATAGTTGTGCAAATTGGTGTCTTTCACCGTTTGTCTAGTCACCCTCGCATGCAATGCATTAAATCTGATTGTTCCCCAACACATGCCTTTCGACCCCACTAACCCCTTTCTCTTAGTTGACTACGTGGCATTTCACCCTCCAAAATGATTTCAAAATTATTAAAAAAAAAAAAAATCAAGCTATAAAATTTATTACTATTTGAAATCTATAATCAATTGGCACATAAAACTCCAAATCAATAAAGTTTAATGCATTAAAAAAAAAAAACCATAATTGAGGTATAATCTTGTATCAGCCTTAGGGGTATATTTCGTTCCCTCTCTAACTAACGTGGGATATCACAATTCATTCTTTGGGGGCCAACATCCTTACGGGCACACCAAATGGTGTCTAGCTCTAATACCATTTTTAATAGTCCAAAACTCACTGCGAGTAGATATTGTTCGTTTTATCAGCTTCACAGTTTTGAAACGTGCTTACTAGAGAAGGGTTTCCACAGCTTTATAAGAAATGTTTTATTCTATTCTCGAACCAACGTGGGATCTCACAAATCTCAACGAACAAGTTCAAATCTGAATTCCCGACCTCCAAATCTGCATTATCGAGCTTACATTCTTCCATACACTATCAATCTAAAAAAAAAATACACTAAAAAGTTAAGAGACTTTATCCATTAAATTAAGTTGTTTAAATTCATATATAACCTTGATTTTGTCATTAAGTGAAGGATTGATGAAAAGATGTATGATTGTTCATACACCGATGGCTAAGGGCATTTGAAGGCTATGATCTTGCACGTGATAGTGCCTCTATGAAGACAGGCATCTGATTTGATGAATCATACAAAACGGCATGGTCCTACAATGAATTATAGCCCCTTGATTCGATTAATCATTCTAAATGGAATACAAGAAGAAAATAAGAAGAAAGATCCCAATCGAACCTTCAAAGTTTTTGAGAAGTCATGAGAAAATGGGACCCTCACACTCCATATATATATATAATATGAAGCCTCAATTGCCAAGGCATCAAGCATTCACGAGTTCCACATATCTCTCCTTCAATTCCGACCACCTTAAGGAATCCAAAACTGTCTCAAATTTGGTGTCTTTTAGCTTACTTTCTACGCTTTGATCTCCTCTTATAAACACAAAGAGAAAAAAAAAACACTTGTTTAGATCCATAAATGAGGCCCATTCATGTTCTTGCTTCTCTTCTCCTTATGTTCTTCCTCTTTGATCACTCTCAAGGTATGCAACTTTTTTGCAATTTGTTTTAGATGGGTTTTGTTGTTTGATGCTCTTATATGCTTTAATGGAGCAAGTTTGTGTTTGTGAAGGTGTTCGCTTGGGGAATGGGCTGATGAAGCCACTGCTGCTAGGAACACCACTTGTGAGTTTTCCCTTTAAAGCTTTCTCTTCCAAAATCTCTTATCTTGATGGCTAATATATATTAACTATAGGAAGAGGAGGTTCCATTGGTGGAAGAAAATGGGCATTGGAATTCAGGTTGGGCTTAAGTTTTGTGCATTAAATCTTGCCCAAACGGGACATATTCCACTCTTTATTATGCATCACATCGCATATCTAAAGTGGGTTTGACATTTATGATGCAGGGAAAAGTAGAAAACTTCTGATGGAAACTTCACCATCATCTCCAACCCCTTCCACAACAAGGGTTAGTCTTAGTCTTAGTCATCTCGGATTTTAAAACCTAACAAATTTACGTAAAGTTCATACAAGAACAGCAATTGATTAAGTTGGAAATGACCCACGATCGAAATATGTCGAAATAAGTAAAAGGAACAACTTGAGAGGAGAGAGCTTTTAAAACGAAGAAATCTTAAACACTTAGCTTTTCAATTCTTTTCATTGTTTCGACATATTTCGATCGTGGGTCATTCCAACATTTGGTATCAGAGTCATGCCCGTAAATTAGCAATGTGAATAGAATTTTCAAGTGTCGAACAAAGGGTGAGGACTCCAGAAAAGGGGTCGAGCCTCGGGGAAGTTGTTCGAGGGCTCCATAGGCCTAAGAGGAAGCTCTATAGTATACTTTGTTCGATGGGAATTGTTGGGAGGGAGTCACACGTTGGTTAATAAGTAAAAAATACTTTTCAAGCAAAGTCACGAGAGCTCATATTCAAAGTGGACAATATCACTAACAGGGTTGTGTGTGGTTTGATGTTTAGAATAAAGAAGGAAACAAAAAGGGGAACCAGGGCATGAAAGAACAGGACATGAAGAGTTCAAAGGCAGTTTCTGAGAATCTTGAGGCAGGGCATGAACAACAACAACATTATCCAGACCTCATAGAGATAGCAGAAATGGACTATTCTCCAGCAACAAGAAAGCCTCCAATACATAACTGATCCCAAAAGAAACAGACAAACAACACAACCGAACAAGACAAAAAGGGTTGTAGGGTAAAAGAAATTCAACAAAAAAGAGAGTATAAAAGACAGCGTTACAGAAATGCTGCAGGTTTTTTAGGGCTTAGGGAACTGTCCTTTGTACATACCATTACTAAAAGCCTATATGTTATCAACATTAATATTATTATTACTACTTGTACCCCTAATTAATTAATTCTACATAATGTTTTGCATGGATAAAGGCAACGACCAGACATTATAATATATTAATCCCACCAACTTGGGTGTCTTTTGTTTTTTACTTTTACTTTGAGAAAAGGAACAGAAAGGAACTGTTTTGTATAGTATGAACAACTAGGGTTTGTAAGTAAAACAAAAAGGGTTCTATTTTGAAGAGTGAAGAAAGAGTGGTAGGTGGTGCATAATGGGAACAAAGAGTGGCAGAGGGTCCCATAAGTGGGCTTTAAATTGGATCCATCATGTTTCTTACATCTCTTGCACCATTTTGAGTACTCATTTCTCAAGAATTTGGGCCCATTTTTACCCCCAATTCCGCTCAGCCATATGAAATGGGGCACTAGATTAGGACATCACCATGCCCTATGCCCGATGCCTTTGCCTGCCCTTTGTCACGGTTATATTTGCTCAAAACGTGTCGTCTATAGTCGTATGGTGAGTGTTTCAATTATGTTTGTGTAGGACGTGTTGTCTATGACCGTATGTCCATTCCAAACTACTTTTATATACTTTCATCCTAGATAAGTCTTTTACTAGTTTATATTGTAGCAATACAGGAATGCCCCTTTTACATACTTTCATCTTAGATAAGTATGACCGATTACTAAAATCATGTCTACTTGCCACTAGAGTGCGATTGTGACACCATTCCCCCTCTCTACCCACCATTCACATGTGAGATCACATAAGATCTCACACGCTTGCGAAAGGTGAGTGCATCAGTATTGACAGAAACAAAACTGCAGGCAAATGTACTAAATATTGTTTGAGCCTGTAACGTATCCTTGTTAGCCTCGTAAAAATGCGTCTACTACGAAGAGATTTTCACACCCTTGTAAAGAATACTTTATTCCTCTCTCCAACTAATACGTAATCCTCACATGACTCAGAAAAATAAATGAAAGATGGAATTATTTTTTGTATTCTCGTATCAATTGCTGTGTATGATGGTACATGAATCTTTCTCCAAGGAATACAAAGGAATAGGATACAAAGATGTACAAATATATTTTCTATCAGAAATCTACTTCTCTAGACCTAAACCTGTTGAGGTGTGGGAACTAGAAAACCATTGTCCTTGCTCCAACTTTACTTTGATTTCGGATAAAGCTAAACTAACCAAGAACAGGGCAGCAAAGAAGGTGGAAAGAATCAGCATGAAAAAGACAGCGTTCCATCCTCTACTGGACAGATATCCAGCCATAAGAGGCCCAAGAGCTGCCCCAATAGACCCAGTGCCATCGATGATTGCAGTCACGGTTGCTAAAGCTCGGGAATTCCCTGCAAGCATACTTTGAGTGCCGAGGTCAGCTGCAACAGCTGTGGTAATAAGTGAGTAGGGGCCATTGACAAGTAACCCCGAAAGAAACATCAAACAGGTGTTGGTGACTGCGGAAATGCTCCCAAAAGCACGGTAGAGAACTAAAGCAGGAATTGAGAGTAGCAGGAATGCTATTGAAGTAACTGCACGAGCATCGATCAAATCAGAGATTAATCCTGCTAATATTCCTCCACAAACACCTCCAACGTCGAAAATCGTGGACAGGATGCCGGCTGTTTTATGAGATAAATGCACACCAGCAACAGCTATCACAGCAGAAAATTACTAGTATAAGCAATTCACGCTTCAAAGCTAGATTTAAAGAATGGTTTCAGGATGAACAGAGGTTGCCTTCTTTCACACAATGGATTCAATATCATGCTGAACATATTTAGGTACTAGCCTATCGATTTTATAGACAATTGCTCGAATTCCAGGCATTGGATTGAGTCTTTATACAACTAATGCATTGTAACAGTCCAAGCCTACCGCCAGTAGATATTATCTGCTTTAACCTGTTACGTATCGCCGTTAGTCTCATGTTTTAAAACACGTCTGCTAGGATGCTAGGGAGAGGTTTCCACACCCTTATAAAAAATGATTCGTTCTCCTCTCTAACTAATGTGAGGTCTCATAATCCACCTCTTTTCAGGGCTCAACATCCTTATAACGGTGACGCTAATGGCGATACGTAATGAGCCACAACGAACAATATTGACTAGCGGTGGGCTTGGACTATTACAAATGATATCAGAGTCAGACACCGAGCGGTGTGCCGGCAAGGACGTTGGGCTCCTAAAAGGGGTGGATCATGAAATCCCACATCAGTTGGAGAGGGGAACGAAGCATTCATTATAAGGATGTGGAAGTTTCTCCCTAGTAGACGCATTTTAAAACCATCACAAGCAAAAGAGGTCAATATTTGCTAGCAGTGGATTTGGGTTGTTGCAAATGGTATCAGAGCCAAATACCGAGCGGTGTGCCAGCGGGGACGCTGGCCCCCAAAGGGAGTGGGGATTGTGAGACTTACCTCGGCTGGAGAAGGGAACAAATCATTCCTTATAAGAGTGTGAAAACCTCTTTCTAGTAGACACGTTTTAAAACCGCGAAGCTGACGATGATACATAACGGGCCAAAGTGAACAATATCTACTAGCCGTGGGCTTGGGCTGTTACAGCCATGTTAAGTGCTTTCGCCGTAAAAGCAGCCTTTTAAAAGCTTTTAAGACACACTCATTCTAAGATTTGCATTTCAAATGATAATTTCATTCATTAGCAATGAGAAAGAGGTACCTGTGTGTCTGATGTAAAATGGCAGCCAGTAGAGAAAAGTGTAAGCGACAAGCTTGGAAAAGAAGAGACAGCCAGCAAAAAGCGCAACACCCGGCAACCTCCACGCCTCTAAGAAGCCAATTGCAGGCATAGAATCTGAATGATGCTCAACACCAAGCAACACTGTTTCTTCTGAATCTGCGTTCTCTGATTTTTCAACTGAAATCGCCTCAGCATTCAATTCAGTCTCGCTAACACTAACAAAGGTTTCAAATCCAATGTCTTCAGGACTCACAACAAGAAACAGAAACACCAAAATGGCAACAAAAATGGCCAAAGCTCCAGGTACCACAAACGACCAACCCCATCCAATTTCCAAAATCCCAGAAGCTACAATCGATCCAATGATGTTTCCAATGGAAGTATTTGAATTCCAGACACCCATAATGAGTCCCCTCTTTTCTTTGCCACACCAATTTCCTACAATTGTCACCACACATGGCCATCCAATCGACTGAAATAGACCACATATAATCTGAACAGTAATGAAAAACAACAACACATGAAGATTTAACCAATATCCTAACCCAAATAGTATCGTGAAAATGCCACTACCCATCATCCCAAAAGCAAGAAATAATCTCAAGTCCATCCGATCACCAACATGCCCTGCAAAATACATTCCAATGGAATATGCAGAAAGAAACGCAAGATCAAGCTTCCCTAGCAACTGGATGCCGTCAGGGCCATTAAAAGGAGCCCACCCAGTTACATTTGAGGGCGAACTCCGCAAAATGTTTGATGAATTTACCGGGATTGTTGGTCCAAGCACACTCTTAACGATGCTCGGAGGTTTTCTCGAGGCATGGAAGGACGCATATGCAAGGAATGTGATGATTAGAACAAGTGTCCTGTGAAAACCTAAAGTTCTGTGGGGAGGCTTAAGGTTTGGGAACAAATCAATCGCTGGAGCCACATTGCGTCTCGATCGCATCCTAACCTATCCAATCCGTGAAGATAATTAAACACAGTAACTCAAGAACAACTAACGAAAACGCAAGAACAGATTAAAGATTGCGGTTCTTGTAGGAAGAAGATGAACGCAAATCAATTAAGAGCGTTGTATAATTTCTGGAAAATCAATGCAATCTGTACAAAAGAAAAAAGAACGATACGAAAACCCCCAACAATTTGAAGCTTCCCGCTCTCCAATCTGCAAACAATCAGAACAAGCACAGAGGATTACAGTGTCTGATTCAGAAGAATGGCGAAATAAAGATCCAACAAGAAAGAAATAGAGCCCTGAATCAGACACTGAAATTTCCGGGAATGAGAAGAATGGCGTAATAAAGATCCAAGAAATCGATCTTAAATCATCGGAATTTGGAGATGTAGGATTTCGTCCGAATTGATTACTTCGGATTTTAAGGATCGACGTAGGGTTCCGACGTCGACAGAAGCCCAATCTTTCGGTCTCGGATCGGAACTTCTCGTCATCGCCGATCACTTACCGTTATCCATTTTGGACTTTGAAACTGTTTCCCATTTTTTAAAGTCTAAATATATTTCAAATCTTCTCCTTCAAAAACGTTTGGAAAACTAAAATTCGTGAATTAAATTATCCAAATATATATATATATTATATATTTAAAGAAATAGTCAACCATTCCTTTTCTTTTTTAATTTAATTTAATTTAATTTAAGAACACACGTAATTTGTAGTTAGCATCAATTTTATTTATATATATTTTTTATCATAATTTAAATGAACGGAATAGAAATATATATCTCATTTAAACGGAGATTTTGCACCTTAGGGAGTCTCTACCGTGTAAATAGACGACACTAACTCTAATTTTTAATTTTTGTATAAACTAAATCATTTAAAGATTTAGAAATAAATTAATTTAGAAAAATTTTGTGAAAAGGAAAAAAATAAATAAATAAAATATAAAAACTCAGACTCACGTTGACTTTATTTATTGGTTGACTAAACGAAGTGGGTTAAAACAGTTGGTTGACCAAGGAAGATTTCATTAAAACTTTAGTTATTTTAAATGAAGATAATGTTTTTAATTTATTAGGTTTGTATGAGCAACATGAATTTGTGGCCAATTTCTTCACAGCCACAACAAATTTCCTCCAAATGCTGATTGTGAAGAGCTATGGCGACACGACACCTCTGAACTTGTTTTAACAGAAAACCTTGGAAACCCTTTTACAAATTCAAAAGGCTATGGAGAATATAATATAAAAAAAAGTTTGGAGGAAATTAATAATAGACATTGGGGGTGTAGTGTAGCCCCAACAACAGCACGAACTCCCCATTCACATCAAAATTATTGATTTTCGATTGAAAAACCCCATAATTCAATTTGAAATCAGGGAGCTCTGAATTGGGTGTTCTTCAAGTTTATCATCATCATCATCATCATCATCCATTCTTCTTCCCCAAAACCCAAATGGGTTCGAGCTGTAGTCGTCTGGGGTCGTCGCGCCCTTCTCGCTCCCGAGATTACCGCACCAACCGCTCCAAATTCTGCTCTCTTTTCTGCGGTGCTTCCTCTTCTCGCGCGATTCATCAGGTCATTAAATCCTCTTCTTCTTCATCATCATCGAATCTTTTGTTCTCTCTTCTTCACCCATTTCTTCCCATTATTCCTGAACTTTACTCTAATTCCTCCTTCGAATCTTGTTTCAAAAATCTGGGGTTCCATATCTTCCTCTCAAAGATTGACCCTGAGTAGCATCTTTTATTACGAGCTGTTTATTGCTTTCCTTTGATTCAAGTGTTTATTGCTTTCCTTTGAGCTCTGAATTGGGTTTCGGAATAGTTTTGATCGGAGTATCCCCCGGAATTAGGTTTGAACTGCTGTAGCTTTTGCAATATGTTTCTGTTTGTTTGCTATTTGTTCGGCTTGCGTTTTTGTTGATTGTTGATGGGTAATGATCACTATCCGATTGCTTGGTGATTTGAATCTTCAATTTGTATGTTATAATTAGTTTCTTACCATCTAAGTTTGCCTTTCGCTCATGTTTTGAATCTTGGATTTCAATAGATGGAAGATTCTATGGTTCAATTTCTTGTCCACCCGGTGGAACATCAACACTGTAATCACAACATCGATGAACTTCAACTCCCCACAAATGGATCTATAAGAATGGGACAGAGCGCTTATTCTGAGAATGACATTGCAGTCAGTGAGGAGCAATGTGCTGTAGATGATATCAATGTTCATGGGAAGCGTGTGTCTCATAATAAGGAATTAGCTCCTCTTCCACAGGTTAGTGCTGATTATAGCCATGAAGAATCTCGTAGCTATAGTAATGCTTCCAATGGTACTTCATGTAAAGGACATCAATCTTCCGAACCAGTCTGCATGAAGGTTATGTTTGCGGCGAGCAGTTCGACTACTCAAGAGATTGGAGACTCATGTTCCGATGAGCTGACAGGTTGCATTCAAGAGGACGAGGCAACAGCTTACCAGAACCCAGACTCTGAATCGTCGCCTTGTCGTCCTGATCTTTCATTAACTTTCCAGTCTCTTGGAGACGAATCTCTGCAAGAGGTACCCTCAAGTTTAGACACTCTTGTGTCTGATGATAGGGAGGTGGGCCAAGGAGATGTTGATATGGTCGGTGTTTCTTCCAATGTTTTGTCTACGAGTAGCACTGATGCAAGTAATCTTGAGGCTAGAAGGAATAGCAGAAGACTGTTTTGGGATGCCTTTTCAAGGCGTAGTTTCAGAAGGCATAGTGAGTCTCCGTTTGTTTTCCCATCTAATAGCTTTAGTAATACAGGAGATCAAGACAGGTGGCTCCTTGATATAAGTGGCGATTTTATCGATGATGAAGCGAGTGGCGATTCAAGACGTTTTTCCAGCAGAATTCACGTCTTGAACGAACAACAAAGAAACTCAAGATCTCAGGTTACATTCTGAATGTTAACAATTATGATCAGTCTTCCATTGTGTTTATACATGATTGCTTCTCAATTAGGTGCAGTTATGGGAAAGAATTCGAAGTAGTCTCAGTGAAAACAGTCGCCAAAATCTACCTTGCCCATCAGGCATTCATCCTAATGGTGCTTGTTCATGCGACTCGTTCTCAAGGGTCGAACATTCGAGCACCCGTGCAAGCATATCGCGGATAATCATGCTTGCTGAAGCACTATTTGAGGTACTTTTTGGAGTTCCAAGTGCTGTGTAATTCAACAGGTATCTCACATCTTGTTCTCTGTGTATCTAAAGGTCTTGGATGAAATTCATGGTCAGCCTGTTTCTCTTGCTCTATCCATGGTTTCACTGCCTGCACCAGAATCAGTTGTTGACTCTTTTCCTTTGAAGAACCACGAAAAGAAAACTAATGGAGGGGATGAAATTGAGCAGTAGGTTCCCTCTTTTCGTTAACCATGTACTCTTGTTTAGTTTCTAATTTGGGATTGTTTACAAATGCTTGGTTAGATGCTACATTTGCCTTGCCGATTACGAAGACGGTGACAAAATAAGAGTCCTTCCTTGCCACCACGAGTATCATATGTCGTGCGTCGATAAATGGTTGAAGGAGATTCATGGGTATGTTGTGCCTATACATCATAAATTACTGCTCCCTTTTTATCTATTTTTATGTCTAGGTATCATTTTACTCATGGATTCATCTCCCTGTATCACTGTGTTTAACAGAGTATGCCCACTTTGTAGAGGGGATGTTCGTGCAGGCACGAACGATGAATGTTCGATTTCAAACTTGGAAATTCCAACGACAATTTGATGAATTGTATAATCGATGACACTAGCGATAAGGAAACTTTCGTAATCCTGTTCCCTGTTAATACTGGGGATGAATTGAATCCCCATGGTTTTGTAAGGCATTCATATTGTACAGCTGTTTCAGAAGAAATATTTGCACAAGTTATTAGTTTTACCCTGAGCATAAAAGCTCGAATGAATATCTGGAAAAGCCAGTTTGGTTTGAACCATGCAGACATTTGTACAATATACACCAAAAAAGGAACTGTATCAAGACAACAGATAACCAAGACAGGGAGACGGTAATTTCAGCTCTATGCTTACAAATACTTGAGAATTATAAGCACCAACGCTGAAAGCCCTTTGGGTTTGCTAATATTGTTGTTGAAGAGATTTGGCTGGCACTTCTTGTCGTCGTCAAATGTCGTCCATCGCATCGAGTTGCTGCCATTATACGAGTATTTGAGGTTGGGATTTGTGGAGTTGAGCTCTGATTGGACTCGTGAAAGCTATTTCTTCAATCCTCTCGTCTAAAACCTTATGATTACGAACGAAATTAGGACACGAAAACGAAACAAAAGCACCAATTTACAAGCCAACGCCATTGAAGCAATTCGTTACCTTGTCAATGAAGAAATCGGATGGAGAACCATTTGAATGCAACTTCCTTTTTATTATTTAGTGCTGGGAGCCTTCCCAATTGGACTCGTTGCAATCTGAATTGAACTTGGAAGAACCCCAAAAAGCTTCACTGTCACATCTTTCATGGGAGGTCCAATGGAGCTGTCTCATCCTCTGTTTCGTCTCTCTTCCATTTCGTCAACCCATTGAAACCCCATTGCTTCTTTCCAGATTTGTTAATTATTTCTTCACAATCAGGGCCACAATTGCCTCCATCATCAACACCGCCGCCGCCGCCGCGATGTCCCTGAAACAGAGACCTAAAAGGGCCGTCGTTTTGTCTATTCCGCTCTCATCTCCTTGTTTGAACTTTCCGCCATCAGAATTGACCATTCTTCTTCTAAATTCTCTTTCAGTGCTTGAAAATTCTCTTTCATTGATTTTTATTTAAATAATTTATCACAAAAGAAATCTACCAGCACAAAAAATCCATTCCTACCATGGTCGCACTTTCTTTCGAAATTATGGCAGGAGTATGCAAGTTTGATAACTTCCAAATTTCAGAAATGCAGATCTCCTGAACTGCAGTATACTGTATATAACAGCATAGAAGTGTTGTATAGAATGAGAAGATCCTGGAAAAAAAACTTTAGTTTATTATTATATAGCCCTGAAAATGCATAACAAGGAATACATATCAATCTCATGTTCTACAACATATCACATCATTCCATCTAGATTCTCACTTATAAATCTACAAATAATTACAATGGACGGTAGACAAATGAAATTTTATTTGGTGTGGTGTCAAATAGGTACACATTTTTTAATGAATAAGATAGCTACATGGATTTTCAACAAGATTGTCCCCACATAATCCACAAGAGAAAGTAAGTCGCATCAAAATGTGGTTAACATTGATTGGGAACAAACTGGCTTGGTCTGTATACTGCAAAAGTGATTTCTAGCCATAATGTATGCGAAAATAATAAACAACCCACGAGCCTACAACAAGATGACACATCTTCCGAGGGCTATATGTTAGATAAAACCTTTGTTTTTTTCTTATTTAGATTCACACGTTTACATTTAATTTCCCTTTGACCATTTGACAAACACGTCGAATGGATTAGCAAATTCTTAGACGTCAATTTTCTAGGAGTGGCACAGATTCAATTGGCCACTCTCCACCCATTTTTAGGATAGGTTGTATTTAAATAGGAAATCTGTTTACAAGATTTCACATCCGGATTTTGGAGAGTAGTCAAACTTTCAGTCCTTCTCTCTCTCTTATTTTACGCATTTTATCTTTCTTCTGAAGCGATCAGTAGTATACCATCACAGAAGAGCCAACCTATCAGCATTCAAGTTGAATAGCTCAAGTGGTCAGAGTGTCGACCTAACAACACACAGGTCTCAGGTTCGAGTAGAAGAAAATGGCGAAAATAAGCACATCGTGGGGTCCATCCCGAGCAAACTCGCTCACTCCTCCATGCCGCCGTCAAGTGCCGACATCTCCATCACCACCACGAAGAGGCCGACGTCGTGATGACGGGCGTCGAGGTGTCGCGTTGAGCGAGTGATCAGGGAGACAACGACTGCCGTTGTTCAGTACCCGATGTTGACAAGGTCCAACTACAACGAGTGGGTCTTGTTGATGCGCGTCAACCTACAGGCGCATGGGTTATGGCACGCTGTCGAGCCAGAGGAAGGAGAAACAATCGAGTACCGGGAGGATCGGTTGGCGTTCGCCGCCATATTACGATCTGTGCCCCCAAAGATGTTGGCATCTCTCTCCACCAAGCGCACCGCGCAATCGGCCTGGGGAGGAATTAAATCCCGTCGGGTCGGTGTACAGCGAGTGCGGGAATCCAACATTGAGCAGCTGCGGAAGGAGCTCTCGAAGATCTGCTTTAAGGACGGTGAACCCGTCGATGATTTTTCAATGCGAATCACGGGGCTCGCCAACAGCATCACCACACTCGGTGGCAGCATCAACGAGACAGAAATCGTGAAGAAGATGCTGCAGGTCGTCCCCGATCACCTCGAGCAAGTTGCAATTTCAATCGAGACATTGCTTGACGTGAATGACCTAACGGTGGAAGAGGTGACCGGAAGACTGCGTAACGTCGAGCAGCGGAAGAAAAATACCATTTCAGCTGTCGACAAAGAGGGTCGTCTACTCCTCACTGAGGAGGAATGGCTTGCACGCCTAAAGCTCCGTGACGACACCGGCGAGAGCAATGGGCCCTCCAGCCGCAAAGGCGGTAAGAAGTCGTGGAAATCTCGATGGCGCATGCACAGGAAAGAGGCGGATCAAAAGGAGGAGGAGTCGACTGATGACGGGCCAATCCAGTGCTCGTACTGTGGGAAGAGAGGGTCAACGGTGGAAGAGGTGACCGGAAGACTGCGTAACGTCGAGCAGCGGAAGAAAAATACCATTTCAGCTGTCGACAAAGAGGGTCGTCTACTCCTCACTGAGGAGGAATGGCTTGCACGCCTAAAGCTCCGTGACGACACCGGCGAGAGCAATGGGCCCTCCAGCCGCAAAGGCGGTAAGAAGCCGTGGAAATCTCGATGGCGCATGCACAGGAAAGAGGCGGATCAAAAGAAGAAGGAGTCGACTGATGACGAGCCAATCCAGTGCTCGTACTGTGGGAAGAGAGGTCACCTGAGCAAGAATTGCTGGAGCAAGCTCAGGAACAAGGAGACGGCCGAAAAGGCCCATGTGGCTCAATCCGAGGAGGATGAGCCGACCCTTTTCATGGTGACTGCATCAGTCCTACCTGGCGTCGAACCCGAGGAAGAGCTCCCCAAATCCACAGAGGTAATCGACGACGGCATAACTGCTCCGGTGAGCGTCCAACCCGAGGAAGAACTCCAACTGTGCATAACAAATGCACCTGGGGAGCCAATTCGACTAAAGGAGGAGCGAGTGCTCGCTCAAATCGGTGAAAGAGGCGAGCAGCAAGAGCACCGGCGATGGGTCCTCGACACGGGGGCAACAAACCATATGACCGGGGCCAAGTCTGCGTTCTCCGAGCTTGACTCGGGGATTCGCGGGACGGTGAAATTCGGCGATGGCTCCGTCGTCGAGATCGAAGGGCACGGCACCATCCTATTCGTCGGCAAGGGAGGCAATCATCACAAGCTGACCGGCGTCTACTTCATCCCGAGACTCAAGGCTAATATTGTGAGCCTGGGTCAACTCGATAAGGCCGGCTGCCACATTTCCATCAAACGCGGGCTACTTAGGATCCGCGATGATCGACGACGGTTGCTCACGCAAGTTCGGTGCACGACAAACTGCCTTTACATCCTAAAGCTAGAGATAGAGCAACCAGTCAACTTCTCGACCAGGTACCGGAAGATGGAAGACCTATTAGGAAGAGGTGAACCACCTGGACTGGCGGCGCGCCAACTCGAAGAAGAGGCGGCCGAACAAGACGTGGAGTCT
>NW_019268519.1:2377156-2382434 GCF_002738365.1 Cucurbita moschata | reverse complement strand
AGAGGTGAACCACCTGGACTGGCGGCGCGCCAACTCGAAGAAGAGGCGGCCGAACAAGACGTGGAGTCTAGAGGACATGCCGCCAGGGACACCGAGCCATAGGGCTCAAAACGGAGTTCAAACGAAACGAAATAAGGCAGATATAACACAGGTTTTAGGAGGAGATTGTTAGATAAAACCTTTGTTTTTTCCTTATTTAGATTCACACGTTTACATTTAATTTCCCTTTGACCATTTGACAAACACGTCGAATGGATTAGCGAATTCTTAGACGTCAATTTTCTAGGAAGTGGCACAGATTCAGTTGGCCACTCTCCACCCATTTTTAGGATAAGTTGTATTTAAATAGGAAATCTGTTTACAAGATTTCACATCCGGATTTTGAAAGCAGTCAAACTTTCAGTCCTTCTCTCTCTCTTATTTTACGCATTTTATCTTTCTTCCAACAATCTCCTGTCGACAATATCCTCTCGGTGTTTTCCCTGGCCGATTATCGAAATCCAACAAGAATTCACTATTTCGTAGTTATCTACATCTGTTGCCATTGTCTACTTCAAGTCATTCTTATGTATTAAAGAATCAAAGTCAGAGATAAGGATCGATTGAACTGTTAGGTTGCAAACATTAACAGGTCTGGGAAATGGGAACAGACAATATTTGGAACTTACAGCTTCGGATAGCATCTCTCACATCTTCATATAATTGTAGCGTATCAAACGCTACTTTCATTCACAGAAACTGCAAAGCAAAGCAAAGCAATAAGTTCAATCTCATTACTTCGTTCAATAAATTTAACTCTCAAGTGATGCTGAATTATGGTCAGAATACTAAGCAACCATAAAAAGATGGACAGAAACCCCATAATCGATATCCTTGACAAGTTTAACGCACAGCTTCAAATATGTCCCTTCAAATATATTGCTTCAAAATAAACTGCTGAACTTGCTCAATAGTATTTGAGTTTGGGCCTATAAAAAAAGTAATTTTAAAGAAATTGTATGTAATTAATGAGTCATGAGTCTAAAGAAAAATAACAAAGTAAAAACCTTGATATGGTAGAGTTTAATATCTAAGCCCATTATTGCAGCAATTTCCCACAATTGACTACGCCATCTTTAGGTCGAAGTAGAGGGCTTTCATATAGCTCAAGTAGATTTCAGTTGTGGAGAATCCAGGACCTGCAAAGTATAAGGCACTTGTATGACTCGAAAGAAGGAGAGAAGCTAAGGCAGGCAGCAAGCAAAAGAAAAGAAAAGAAAAGAAAAGGGATAGCACGATGTATAAGGACTAACCATTATACTTAATTGGAAAAATTCAAAGACCAATGCTATTCACTGTTATCCAGCAACGTGCTTGTGTTCTAAATTGCATTTTCTTGGATTTTAGAATACCGTGAGACAACAGAGATGAAAAATGCGTCAGGTAGAACTCCCTTAGATAACATATCATCAAATAGAGCTACAGCCTTCTCTACATCCCCACTTCTACAAAAGCCAGACACTAGGGTGGTATATGTCACTGTATCAGGCATTATTCCTTGATCGACCATTTTCTCAAGGAGGACAATAGCATCATTAAGATTGTTCATTTTACAATACCCATCAATCAATACAGTGTAGCAAATAACGTCTGGAGTAATCTTCATGTCCTCCATTTCATCAAAAATTCTGGAAGTAAAAGCCGTTTCTTGCTTTGCTCCCCTTAAATCTACTGCAGAGCAAAGCCCTCGTAATCTGGTTTTAAATTGACCATCAAGCAAAACTGTATAGATGAAAATATCAGGTTTCCTCCCTCGATTCTTCATATCACACAGAAGTTCATAAGCTTCCCTCAAAAAATTAATCTTGCAATAACCATTTATCATCATTGTGTAAGTCTTGAGATCAGGAGTTAACCCAGCACAAATTAAACAATCAAATAAACATTGGGCCATCTTCATATTTCCAGCCCGACAAAGAGAAGCTATGACTTTATTGTACACAATTTCATTAGCCTCCACGTTGATAATTGAAAGTCTTTTAATCACCTTAATAGCTCTGTCGTTAGAATCTTCCATGCAAAGGCTACTAACTAGCCTAAAGAGGGAGCTTTTTTTTAAAAGAACTCCTTTCTTGGACAAATTAACAAAAAGTTCATATGCATCTTTAGTACGGTTGGCTGCACAATACCCATTAATCATGGCAGAATAGTTATCTACAGTCTTTACTTCTAAACTATTGAAAATTTCAGTCGCTTCTTTCACTTTGCCTCCTATGCATAAATTTTCAATTATCAGGTTGGATATCTTAGGGTCTTCTCTCAAACCATGTTCATCCATGTAGTCTAGAAGGTTTTTCACCTCAGACACAAGACCATTTCTAGATAATCCAGCAGCGAGCACATTATAAGTGATGGTGTCAGGCTCAATACCATTTTTCTTCAAATTCTCAAACATCGTCATTGCTTCATAAATTTTTCCTTGGACAAAAAAACCTTTAATCATAGTTGTATAATGAACAACATCCATCTGGATCTGTCTACTTGTCATATCTTCTAACAACTCCATAGCTTCTTCCAATTTCCCTTGTTCACACAAGGCATGAACAACAATATTGTATGCAACCTTGTCGAAAAACACTCCCTCATCCTGAAATACTTTAAATTGGTTCACTACTTCTGAATACATTTGCATCCTTATCAAGCATTGAAGAATAGAGCTGACAATCACACAATTTGTTTTTATACCTTTTGACAACATGAAACTGTGAAGAGACAAAGCCTTCTGTAACTTCAACATCTTGCAATAACCATTGATTAACACTCCATAAGTTTGTGCATTTGGAACTACTCCATACTTTTCCATATCGAGAAAAACATTTTCTGCCTTGTTTACTTCCATCTCTTCACAAAATCCACGAATAACTACAAAGTAAGCATACACATCTATCGGGGCCTGTGCTGCTCTCCAATCTTGTAGCAACTGGTACCCGTAAGCTGAACAACGGTGGGTACACAACCCTTCAATATATGCAGTACAAGCAAAGGCATTTGGGACCACCCCAGCTTCACTCATCTCCTCAAAAATATCTATAGCTTCTTCCATATTACCCATTTTACAGAGTGCTTTTATTACAATAGCATAAGTATAATCATTAGGATGAAAACCAAACCTCTTCAACTGCTTATACACAGTTAGAGCCATATTCAATTTCCCATGCTCGATAAGGCGGTTCAAGAGAAAATTACAAGTAAAAATATGTGGAACAAATCCCTTCCTTTCTGATCGGAAAAGTAAGTCCACAGCACTATCAAATAAGCTAACACTTACATAAGCCTTGATCAACGAATCATATGCTCGAATGAATGAGCCATCCATCACATATCCTTGATTAAGTGATTCAAGCAAATCTAAAACATCAAATTCTGTTTTCTCGGAGCCAATAAGATTCAAGAACAGAGAGTCAAGCTTTCTCTCCAAACCCCAAGAGCACAATATCCTAATGAGAGCTGCATAAGTAGAGATGTTATGACAAAAGCCCCGTTCCTCAAGTTTATGGAAAAAGGAAAAGGCACTGTTGGGTTCCCTTCGAAGACTTTCTAAGATTTGGATCACCTTTGATGGGTTAAATTGAATGTGCGAAGTTGTGTTGAGGGAGATGGTAATTTGTTCATCATCACTCTGAGAAAAAGAACATTGGTTTAGTCGAGCAATTGCCGTTGAGGCGAATTTGACTAGTTTGAGCTTTACTTTATTGAGCTTGATGGGATTATTTACAGTGAGTAACAAACAATTCATGGAAGTGAATCGTTATTGGCTTCCCCTTTTGTGATCTAGAGGAGGAGAAAAATGAATCAGAATGAGGAATAATGCAAAGCCTTCAACCTGGTCAGACAAAAGAAGGGTGCACAGATATATTTCCTTCTCCCCATTGCTTTTAGCTACTACACAGTGCATACCCTAGACCCCTTAAATTCATACCATCAGTGTCTTGAAACCTTAACAAACGCAGTCTCAATTAACAGTTTACCTTTCCCGAGAAGGGAATTAGAGAATTCAGAATGTATGACATTCCTCCCAGAACTGCCAATGGTGACAGAAGGGATGCATTCCCCCAAATAATTCAGCTGCAGTAACCATAAGCACTCAATTAAAATCAACATACAATAGTGTAGGATATATTTATAGTATTTCATTCATAAGAAACTCATTTCCCTAAAGAATTCAACACTGACAATCAAAACTAGTTCAACAAGATGGGTTGGGAGATTCAACCTAGGAGCGTTCACTTCTAATAACGACTTCCAATAAAAAGGTATCCAAAAGTTACCAATTCAAGGGGGAAATGCATCCAAAAGAAACCGCCATTGAGATGCAAGTGTTGAAAGAAAAGGCTAAACTATTTTAATTCTAATATCAATGACGTTCGGTTGTTAGAGAAAATTTGTATGCGATGGATTACTGCCACCGGTTCTAGATAAATAAAGAAGATGCATTGCAATTTTCAGCAGAGCCCAAAGAGATATACAGATGATCAAACCATCAATTGACAGAAACGTGCAAGAAATCAAAGGGCAGAGTGTACACACAGCAGCTCAGTTCGAAAAGACCCCGATTTGCCGCAGTTTTTTTCTCTCTTTTTCGTTGCTATTCTGATGTTGACGTAAAAAATAAACGAAGAATAGACAGATGGAGATAGATAGAATACCAGCAACAGCAATAGAGTAGAAAATCAGAGCATCCGCTAGGAGGGAGGCGCGCAGAACGAGAGGAAGAGAGACGGCGGTGGCGGCAGTGAACCGGGGAGTTATGGCGGCAACACTGGGCTGCTGAAAGGGAGGAGGAGCAGGCGGGAAGAAGCAGAGCATGAGTGAGGGAATGAAAGGCTTTAGGTTTCCTCTGTCGTGTTTTTTTATTTTAATTTATTCGACAAAGTGGGCTCTTGAAACTGGATATATTGGATTCAATTTTCTTGTATTTTCCAACTTTTATTATTTAAATATTATGTTTATTAAATAAATATTATATTTAAATTTAATTTAACTACCCACGAACCAGATGTGTATTCTAATTGATATTGATATAATACAAGCTATCAACTAATACGTACCAACCAATAAAATATAAATTTATTAAATATTGATAATAAAATAAAATATATTGTAAATCAAATCATTAACATATATTACATAAATAATATATATATAAATTTGTTTCACGGTCAATATTGTATTACTCTTGATTTAATTTGGATTGAAATGAGTGAATTTTAAAATTTTTTTTTTTTTTTTTTTTTTTTTT
>NW_019268519.1:2367263-2375871 GCF_002738365.1 Cucurbita moschata | reverse complement strand
AAAATTTTTTTTTTTTTTTTTTTTTTTTTGTAAATTAGAGAATAAATTTAGCAAAAATTAAAAAATGATAAAAATTGCCATATTTATTTATGCATAATATTTAAGTTCAAAAATTAAAACATTACGATAAAATTTGGCTACACCGTATGGTATCATTGACCTTTTCTAGTAATAAACATTGACAAGATTATTATCATTTAATTTAAGTTAATTGTTGACTATTAATTTAAAGTAATAGCATATAATTGCAATAAAAAAAAACTAATTATATAGTTAAATTGATGGACATACTTTATATTTATAATAATCATCTTTTAACGCTTTATTATTTTTGTCTGTTTGTTTATTGATTTTGTTTGGTTTATTTGGCCAGACTTGTTAATTTGACTTTCACGGGGTATTTTAACTTGCTTCCATTTATAAATTTTCAAAATTAACTAAAATCTGAAAGCAATTTAAATAATGCCAAATTTGGCTGTTGGAGATAAATTACTAGAATTCTGAATTATTTTACCAAATAATAAAATGGCATGCTTATTCAAATCGATTTTGAATTTAACAAACAGTAATTTATGAAGTGTTTGGGGATTTCTTACCAAATTTTAAAAAAAAATTAAAAACGTAAAAGAGAATCCAAATGAACAATGAACTGGATGATAAATATGAACACACAAAAAAAAAAGTTATGAAGAACTGAACAATTATAAGCAGAATCATTCAGATAAACCAAAAACATCTCTGTATTCTAACATCTCATACATCAGAAAACATATTGACAAATGTTTTTCGTCACGAGTTAACGAAAAATCTGGAGGAAATTACGAGCAGTTCTAAATAAAAAAAGCTATCATCCCATCCTGTGTTGAATAAATAAAAACAAGCACTGTGCGGAAGAAGAAGAAGAAGGAGCCACTGGAATGAAGTTGTCTTCATCACCAGCACTGACCACAATTGTTTTGCTCGCCGGCGATCCAATTCGTCCAACTGAACTTTCTCGTCGCTATCCCTCTGCATCCAATCGCAGATTACAAGAGTAATTTTGGATGTGTTTCGTTTAGGTTTTATGATTAATAAATTAACGAAATGTAAATTCATCGCGGCTGTTCCGGACGCCGTTGTTTCAGTACCTTTTATCCTCTGATTTCCTCAATCGCTCGTCCAATCTCCTCTTCGCCTCTCTCGCGATTCCGTCCAGATTATCGTTTTCTTGTGCCTCGACTAGCAGGCTTCCTTGCTGCAAAAGAAAAAAAAAACACGATAAATCGAATCAGCTCTGTTCATCATCCTCAATCGAATGAATAATTTGTTAATTCATTGACAGGTCGAGATGCGATTTACGAACCAGAGAGGGATTTGAAGCGAGGAGCGTTTCGTGGTTGCTTGTGTACAAGCAGAGAACGGATTTCCTGGTTAAGGTCCGAGTGGCGACGATGGGCGGTGAATCCGAGCATGCTTTGGTTTGATGTAACCGTCTTCTTCGAGCACACTCTACACCTGGAAGCATTCCGGCCATGGGAGAAACTTGGCGAAACCTTGAAAGCTGAAGTTCCTGCACTGATCTAGGGCTTTATCGGTTTGATATGGAATTGGTAGTTAAGTTCAGTGATTGGAAAGAGAAGGAAGAAATTAGGAGGGAAGCGAGCGAGAAACTTCGGAGAAATTTACCAGAGTAGAGTTGAAGTAAACAATTGGAATACATGATATTAAATTGAAGTCTCAATCAACCAACCAAGAAATTATGGCGATACCATTCTTGAAGCCTAAAGCTTAAACCCATTTGGACTGACCCATCAACTTCAGGTCAATCAATTGGCTTTCTTTGCTACCACACCTTGTAAGACTCGTGGACGGAAACATTTTACTAAAAGAGATCATTTTTTTTTTATTTAATTCCATTGCATTTACATAATGTCTTTAAACTTTTAAAAAGAGTTTTTTTTTTTTTTTTAGGTTAATACCTTTAAAATTAAGAAAGGATATGATATTAACAATTTTTAGTTTTTTATAAAGGTTAAAAGAGGTCGTTACATGAACATTTTTTAAACACGATAATAACAACAAAAGTATTGTTAAAACTTTTTAAAAAATTAAGTTTATTAGTAAATATGTTTAAAGACTAATTTTAGAACTAAATTTATGGATATTTTTATTAATTTATCCAAATTTTTTTGAACTAAGTAATAAGATTAAAATTTTAAAAGGTATATCATTTTAGTTATATATTATAAGTATGATAATTAAGAATTTATTCACCAAGAAGTTATTGATCAAACCATAAGAAGAAACAAAAGGACCAAATAGCGGGAAAGCCTAGCTAGGCCCAAGCTAAGTTAAGTCAATCAAATTTAATATAATCGGTTCATGTAACAACTTAAGCTCACAACTAATAGATGATGACTGTTAGCTTCGATTGGATGGAAAAAGATTTTAAGGAATCCCTTCCTTGTCCCATCAACAGTAAAGGAATCTAGTTGGGCTGATTGATTATTGGACCGGATTCTGAAATCCATCGTAAGAGGTGGCATACATGGCATTCTGCTTCTCTGTGCGAGGCCGCTCTACTGGTGCGCGTTTGGTAGTTCATTTGATGTGTTTTATGCTGCTATTTGTGCCTCAAGGTTGGTGATTCGGGCCCATCCAAGGTGAAACGTCAGGCAGCGCTATCAGGTGGTGTACGGTGAACACTTCCACGAGAGAGGCTAAGCTTCGAGTTTCAAGTAAATATGGAAAAGAAAATTGGGTAGGAAAGATCCAATTTTTGACAAAATCATTCCTTACGAGTTAAGCCGACCAGCAACCTCCGCAAAAAGCATTCAACTTTAAAAGAGTTGAATCTGATTGGACAGTGTATTATATAATATGAACAAATGACAAACCCAAAATTCTTCAGAAACAGCGCTCACAACCATAGAGACTCTAGAATATTGACATTAAGGCACCACGTGCTTGCGCAGCCGCCATTCTAAATCTGGTCAACTTTGATGCTCCATGCTTGAATTTATCACCAACTAACTCCAAACCAAATCCACCTTACTTGTTTATTATGGTATATGTTGGAGGATGAAAATCCCGCTAATTTAGAGAATGATCATAGGTTTATAAACAAAAATACTCTCTCTTTTGGTATGAAGCTTTCTAACATGGTATCAAAGTCATGCTCTAAACTTAGTCGTTCCAATAGATTGGTATTTATTATAAGAGTGTAGAAACCTCTAAGTTGGACTGTAACGAAATTGACTGTAGAGGACACACGCTTTCCTTGGAAAAAGATAGCTTGGCAATTGGAGTTTTCTTTCCTTCCCTGGACGTCATATAAACTCGTCTTTAGACGCATTCAAGGACCCATCTCCCATTTCTGCGTCATTTCGTCTCTCCTTTATATCCCTTCAATGGCTTCCACTAGCTGAACAAAACCCACCATCCCCACAATCCCAATTCACTTAAGACCTCTGTTTCTCTCTCTCCCATGGCGACCCATCAAACCAGACCGCCTCCCACGCCTTATTCACCTCTAAACGAGGAACAAGAACACCTTCACGACACCGACGAGGCCATTCCCTCAAATGGGTGCAGCTGCTTTCAGCTTTTCGGGTTCGGATTCAATCGGAACGGCAATTACGAAGAGGGAAATCTTCTACAGCAGCAGCGGGGACGGGAAGAGGAGTTTTGGATGGTGAAGAAATTGAAGAAGTTGAAGGAGGTTTCAGAAATGGTGGCTGGACCCAAATGGAAGAACTTCATAAGAAAAATGGGAGGCTATTTGAAGGGGAAAAAACAGAGGAACAGGTTTCAATATGACCCTGAAAGCTATGCTCTGAATTTCGATGGCGGGGTTGATGGAGAAGACGATCGCCCCCCAATTGGCTTCTCTTCGAGGTTTGCTGTGCCATTGGCTTCAAGGGAACAACATTAAAGGAATTGATTGGTTAATGGAAAAACTTGGGGAATTGTTTGGACTCATTCGTTTATTTGTTAGTGTGTGTATATGGAGAAATTTTGATCGTTCTTGTTCTTGTTCATTTTCGTAATTGACTTGTGGCATAAATTCTAGTATATTCCTCTTTGATTTAGTCAAAGTCTCAATAAATATCTTTCCATTTCTATGAATAAGTATTAAATATCTTTAATAGATTTTCTTTCGCTGATTAGTCAACCTGTGTATGAGAGTTCGGAGTAAGAAGGAATGTTTAAACAACGTTTTTTTTACTGGGAAGCTGTAAGTAGATCGAGAGATCCTTGAGTCCTTTGTCCCCATTAATGCATCAATGGAGTCAATTCTTTATTCCGTTTTTTATCAATAGGTCAGCTTCTTCGTAAATGCGGACCTCTTATCTAACCTCCTATTGATATCGCGCTAGTAGGGTTCAAGTAAAGAAAATGTTAAATCCAGATTTTGATTCGTCAATCGAGGTAAGAGAGAAAGTCCCTACAGTTGTTTGGTTGCATAATTCCTCTATTTATAATCCATTGAAAATAAATTGCAAATGTTTGCATAATCCATTGAAAATAAATTTATAATCAAATAAATTAGAAATATAAATATTTGATTATAAATAAATTTGATATTTTTTTTCTTCCATTGCAAATGTTTGCATAATCCATTGAAAAAAAAAAAAGTTGCAAAGAGAAAAGGAAGAATTAAATAATCACAATCAAATAGGATAAATATAGTTAAATCGATCAACATGGGTTAGAATTTACATAAATCCATTTATTTTGCATTAAGCTTACACAAGTAATCACAAACTCACATAAGTAGAGAGTAACTAGAGACTAAATGCAAAGAAAAGAAGGAATTAATTCTCTGAACAAATTGAAACTTCATTAGCACATATACCGGAAGAAAGGTCGTGAAGAAGAGAGGTAGGAGCAGCATGGGCGGAGAACTCGGACATGGCCTGGATTTGCAGCCGACAAGTATCGGTCCATTTCCGAGCTTTGAGAAAGGAAACAGAGGAGTTAAGAGCATGCGGACAACCCCCATTTTTGAGGCGATGGTGCAATGCGCAGCCACAGTTGCGATGGTAAGGCCTTCGTTCGATCAAAAAGTCACGCATCGAAATGCTCCCATCGAACACACATCCGCCCATCATTTCACCTCCCATTGCCCAATTCTCTCTGTTTCTGCTTGTGAGCGAAACACAACAAAGAACTTGCCCCAAATTTAACGGGATGGGTTGGGGTTGAGAAGTTGTGTGGGGTTGGTTAACTAAGAGATTTGGACACCTAATTGATTTTCCAATAAAGACAATGGAATTGCCTTGTAAAAGTGGAAATGATAATGAAATGGCCTAAACAAAATTATTACCGAGTAAGAACAAAACATATTTAAAATTTTTTTAGACAAAGTTACCAAAATACGGTTAGTTAAAAAATAGAATCATGACGTAACCAATCTCAGTTATTAATCAATATGATTATAAGTTTGGATTCAAGATTGAGCTTTTAAAATCATAGAGATTAAATTAAAGACGAAATTATTGAATATGTCTTTATACACATGGGTCGGTGAAGGCCACTTATAGAGAATGGGCATCCACAAAGGGCGTTACACCTGCACCCATATTTCATGCTCTCATTATTTATTATTAATTAAGTTTTAATTAAACTGTTTAATTTTTTATTTTTAATTTGATTGAAGTTATGCTGTCTACGTTCATTTATATACCATTTACCTATTTATACGTGGAGGGTTATTGGGAGTAAGTCTTACTTTAGTTAATTTTAGTGAAAGATCATGAATTTATAAGTGAGAAATTCTATTAGTTAATTTAGTGGAAGATCATAAATTTATAAGTGAGAAATACTTTAGTTAATTTAGTGGAAGATCATAAATTTATAAGTGAGAAATACTGTCACTATTGGTATGAGACATTTTAGAAAAGTCCAAAGTCCAAAGCAAAGTCCAAAGCAAACTCATGAGAGCTTGTCCTCACTCAAGCAGGACAATATCATGGGTTTCTAACCCAAATAAAACTAATTTATTCATAAAAATTATTTTTTTAAAATGTGATTTATTTCCTTGAAAGAGAAGAAAAGAGAATCTGTCCGAGGCGAAGCAGCCTGGCGGAGGGATAGTACAGCTGGCTTCATCATGGTAGCCTTTATGCTCAGTGCGAGTACGGCTGGAATTTCGAATTTCGAATAAATCATTATTTGGTACTCTTATTTTTGTTGACAAATTTCGTTAATTTTAATAAATTCTTGATTTAATATTTTAAAATTTATGTTCTCAAAAAAAGGAAAATGCAAAAGCGAGATATTTATGTCTGTTTATGTTGGAGAAATTAAAGATATTTTTGGAAATTCAATTTTGGTATTAGTTGAAGGATCCTCGAAAGGAAACTTCCGAATGAGCGTGAATCGACTCTGCTTTCATCTTCATCGCTCGACGCAATCAATCGCGAGGACAAAGTAAAATGGAGGCCAATCGCCGTTTCTGTGAAATAGATGAATCGGTTCATCGAAATGCACAGAACATTTTCATTCTATTAGCAAACATCAAGCGATTTACACCATTCCATTCTTTCATCAATCAACTCTATTTTCCACTAAATCAAAAGAATTTCTCATGTATTACAAACTAAGAAACCAAAGAGAGAGAAAAACGAAACAAAAAAAGAATCGGAATACTGTTCATCTCCTGTTAGATCCAAGGCCTTCCGACTCCATCGACGGGGAAGAAGAGGGAGAAGAAATGCCAGAACCAGAAGCAGCAGCCATAGCCAAGCAGCCCTCACTCCAGGCTCGTCGAATCGGATACGAGACGGTGCTGTGCTTGGACATAGAGTGGGAACAGCGCCTGTTATCTCGATCGTGAAGAGCGCAGCCACAGTTCTTGTGGTAGGGACGGCGAGCGATCTCGGCGTCGCAGGTGGCGATGCAGCCGTGGTAGACGGATCCAAACAAGGCGTCGGCCATAGATTCTATGGTAGTGGCCGTCGCCAGGGAGGAGTTGAGAGAAAGGGGAAGGGAGAAGAAGAGGATTATATAGGGGAAGGAAGGGAAATTAAGGGGGAGGTTGAAGAGAAGACAGTTGTCGGCAAATGGCAAAAGGGAAAGGCGGCAATTAAGCGACGTGGGAGCCGTGTGCTGCGCTTGCTTGTGGGCTTGTGCGTTGGGAGTTGGCCTACTTTGTTTCTTGTGTGGCCGCCTTCGCCGATTGCCATGTGATACGATGCCCTTTTGGGCTGAACAAGACATTGACTCACTCCCCATTTTTTTTTTCTTTCTTAAATAAACAAATATATATTTTTTATTTTATTTTGGACAATTACGAATAGAGTGGATTGTGAGATCTCACATCGATTGAAGATGGGTCTTATAAAAGTGTGAAAACTTCATTCTGATAGACGTGTTTTAAAACGTGAAATTGACATTAATACGTAATGAGACAAAGTGAACAATATTTGATAGTAGTGAGCTTGAATTATTACAAATAGTGTTAGAGTCATGCAGAGTCAGTTTGCCTACGATGACGCTGGACACTAAAGGGGTGGATTGTGAGATCCCACGTCAATGAGGGAGAGAGACCTTATAAGGATGTGGAAACTTTTTAATAAAAGTTGCATTTAAACCATGAAGTTAAAGACATACATAATTAACCAACTTGTTTGGTTGTTAATATCTAAATTAATTGAAGGCCTAACTGCTAACCTAATTGCCCTTGTTTCATTTTTAAACATCAATAATAAGAAGTGTAATGTTTTATCAACAAAATGGGCTTAAACGGGCCTGAAAGGGGAGTTGCAGGCCTTGACCTTCGTGGTTTTCTTGCCCAGCAAGCGAGTGGATCCGATTCCTTGCTGGTCTCTTTGTTATCCGTCTACCCAGCTGACGCCACCGCAAGCTTCCCCGCTGTGGCGGTTTGCTTCGTATTTTGGGAACTTGACTTGTAACCTACCCAGCCGAGCTCATCGATAAAAACGCTGTCGTTCTCTGGCAGTGCCAGGTCTACGATGGCCGGAGGAAGACGAAGAACCAACCATGCCAAACCCAGTGATGGTTTCAGGAAGAACAAAGGTAGTTCCGGCAGAAGAAGATCAGACCCGTCGTCTTCAGTTCGAGGAAATTTGTTTGTTGATGGTGGGTTTTTATCTGATTGGCAGTTCCAGACCTCGCCGCCGAGTTCAGCTCGAGGTGCCATTTCTTTTTCTTTTCTTCTTATTCCACTCCCGAGTCCCTGACTTAGATTATTTTGCGTTTGCTTAATCTTACTTGTATCGGTATAAGTTGTGTAAGGCTAGTTTTTCATTTCTTCGGTTGGTGAAAACGATCATCTGAGTTGATAGTTTTCTGGGATTGTTCTTTGTACTTCTACATTGATTTTTCTTTGGATATATTATACAGAGGGAAATTCTAGGTCGAAAGGCAAGTCTGGATCCAAATCGGCTGATTTAGATCGTAAAAAAGCAGCTTCGTCAAGTGGGACTAAACAATCAAATGGTAATGCTATTGGCTATGAGTACCCTCCTGCTCCCCATCAGGTATTGCTTATTTGATCGATCGTCCTCTCCATGGATCGTTTTTTAGCTCCTTGAAACATCTCTATCTCCCATGGCCTCGCCTTAGCCGCGCGTTTTTTTTTTTTTTTTTTTTATTTACATCC
>NW_019268519.1:2364768-2366830 GCF_002738365.1 Cucurbita moschata | reverse complement strand
TTTTTTTTTTTTTTTTTTTTTTTGAATTTACATTTCTATTAAATTTTATGTTCTCTTCAATTGGTTTTGAGGCATTTTCCCCTAATGCGTTAGAATTTCTGTTTTCTTGAGATATCTTTCCATTTTGGCTTCTTGATACCTTCTTTCTCGTAAGTTACTGTTCTGTATTTTTCAATGAAATTATGTCTTTTTAGTTCGAGGGAGGCCAATTTAGATTCACTTTGATTTTTTTTTTTTTTTTTTTTGTTTGGGTTTTCACAGGAAGGGGGGTTGCATTCTGAATCACAAGGTCTGCAGAATGATGCAGATTGTAGCTTGGACAACTCACAGCCTTTTATATTACTTAATTCTAACTCGAAGCATACGCAAATTGTCGCATATGTTGACGATAAACCACCTTTAAAGGAAGATGATGTGGAATTTACTTATGATTACGGTACAAATTTTCTGTTAGGTGACAGTTCTCATAGAGGACTAGGGTTTCACGAAGAGGACGAACTTGTTAGAAATCAAAACAGTGATGATGATTCACCCACACTTGTGGAAGAACAAGAAGGATTATGTACTGGTTCATTGCCCTCCAAGAAGGAAACGGGTAGTGATGAGAGGGTTGAGTGCAGGGAAGAGGTTGAGTTGGCTAGTGAGATGCTAGCAGAAGCATCATCCCCCAACAAATATTCACATGGTGTATGCTCTCCAAGAAATTCAGGTTTCTTGTCAATTGGTGGTGTGAGATTATACACCCAAGATGTATCTGATGAAGAAAGTGATGATGATGGGGAGTTGTCAAATGGAAGTTCTGAATACTCGGAGTCTTTAGAGTCCGACGAATCGTCTGAAAGTGATAGCTCTGCAGAAATGGCTTGCAGTGGTTCAGATATTGATGACGAGGTGGCTGAAGATTATCTTGAAGGGATTGGTGGAAGTGAACATATTTTAAAATCCAAATGGTTAGTAAAACAAGAGTTGGCCGAGTCTGATGATGATTGTTCCAGCAGTAGCCTTGATGATACTTTGGAGAAATTAAGCGGCATTGCTTTGCAGGAAGCATCCAAAGAATATGGAATGAAGAAAACTCCTTCAAGGAAGAAAAGTAACATTGTTTCTAGAGATAATTGGTCGTCATTGGCTCTAGATGACTTGCTGATAAAAGATTCTAGATCTGCATCAGCTAGAAAGAAGAAGAATGCTGCTCATTTTGCAGGTTCTTGGCCTCCAAAGGCTCCAAAAAGTAAAGCTTGTGGAAAGTATCCTGGTAAAGAACTCATTATCATGTGGAATCTATTAATCAGACTTAGTTTCTCCATCAATGAAATTAAATTCTGTCCCTGTAATGGTGCACAGATGTTTTCTTTTTCTATGAAAAATTATTCCATCAATTGAATTAGACTCGTAGTTCATACACAATTCGCTGAAAATAATTGATCCTACAAGAAAAGGAGAACCTTAACTTGATTCTTAATAAAGCAGACTGCAGAATAAGGCTACTCGGTGAAATGAAATGTAACTCCTTCAGACACAATCTTTTGAAGACTATAGGACTTAAATATCTAGATTCCAGGAATGAAGGGGGAAACAAAGATTTTAGTGTTCAAAATTGACTCTTTGCTCGTGTCATGAGCAATGCATCTGGTGAACTTTGACATATAATATTATTGTGCTTGTTGTCAGGTGAAAAGAAGAAATATCGTAAAGAAACAATTGCAGCAAAGCGTCGAGAAAGAATGCTTAATCGGGGTGTTGATCTAACGAAAATAAACCTGGTATGTATTGCTTATTTATTTTTCAACTTGTGTTGGATTTTCTCTAAAGTTTTATTGTATTAGGTCATTCATCACTTTATAGTATGCACCCGTATAATAAATAATTGTCCTGATAAGATCCTTGTTGTACAGAAACAGCTCAAGTCTAGTTTTGGGTAATTTCTTTTCACAAGACCTCCAAACAATAGTCTCATTGCTTGGAATGTTTTTTTTTTTTGAAACAACTAGGCTTCCCACTGTTTGGAATGTTTTTTTTTTTTTTTTTTTTTTTTTTTTTTTTTTTTTTTTTTTTTTTTTTT
>NW_019268519.1:2333912-2364434 GCF_002738365.1 Cucurbita moschata | reverse complement strand
TTTTTTTTTTTTTTTTTTTTTTTTTTAATCTTGATGTGTTTCCGCTGTCTGATTGCATTCCTTTGATCTGCTAAACATCAACTGTCGGAATGAGTATTTCATTCTCGTTTCTCCCCGTTTGCGTAAGTTTAATTGATGGATGGGTTTCTCAAATCCAGATTTCCCCTGAATTTTGCATCAACTAATCTTCTAGTTTGTTTGAATTGTAGAAATTGGAGCACATGGTTTTGAACAGAGAAGATATGTTTTCTTTCCAACCTATGCATCCCCGTGATTGTTCCCAGGTATATATTTTGCTGCTTCATCTGCAGTTTGTTATCAGTTTATGCCATGGAGTGGAAACAATATTCCTTGTATTTTTGTGCTTTGACGGTGCACGCTTGATCGATTACTTTAAGCTGCTCCTTTCTGGACCTTTTTCTTTTGTCAGTTATGACATTTCCATATCGTTAGGTACGACGCTTGGCAGCAATTTACCGCTTGCATAGTGGATGCCAAGGTTCTGGTAAAAAAAGGTAAAACTTAATTTCTTTTTCCTATTTGTATTTTCAGTCATCGAACATTGATGCTCAAACTTGCTATAATTTTTTGCTCAGGTTTGTAACGGTAACTCGAACACAATACACGGGATTGCCATCATCAAGTGATCAAGTTCGCCTCTCACAGGTTGAAATCTTTTTGATTTGAGAGCTCTGCTTTCTTTGAATGTTGTTGGTCATCAAACTAAGTATATATAATATATATATATATATTCTCCTTTCTTCCCCAATCCCAGCTAATAGGAGCAAGAGACGACAATGATTTTTCTGTTGCTGAAGGCCTAAATATAAAATCACACGGCAGCAACAGAAGCAGAGAAAAGAAGAATGCCAAAACAAGTGGTTTGAGCATATTGGAGCTTAATCAATCTGGAAGCAGTAAGTCGAGGACAAGGGGTTCTGCAGGTAAGGGATCAAGTCAGAAAAAGACTGGCAAAAAGTATGCTGATCAACCAGTCTCATTTGTATCATGTGGAGTGATGCAACCAGATGCGGTGGAGATAACAACTAGCAATGTTAAGGACGTAGATAAAGGTAAGGATATCGTAGATGCATCAGAAATGATGGAGTTGACTACTAGCAATGTCAAGAACATGGATATAAGTAGGGATAGTATTGGTGCATTTGAGGCGCACACCACGGGCTTTGGGTCGAAAATGATGGCAAAAATGGGATTTGTAGAAGGTGGAGGGTTGGGGAAAGATGGTCAAGGAATGGCCTGCCCCATTGAAGTGATCAAAAGGCCAAAATCACTTGGGTTAGGCGTTGAGTTCTCGGAGGCCTCGACTTCTGCAGGTGATAACCAGGACAGTGGAGGATCCGCCATTAGAACAACTGGAGCTTTGGGAAAATCTACAAAAATGGGTGCTTTTGAAGAGCACACCAAAGGATTTGGGTCGAAGATGATGGCAAAAATGGGATTTGTAGAAGGTGGAGGACTGGGGAAAGATGGTCAAGGAATGGCTCGACCCATTGAAGTGATCAAAAGGCCAAAATCACTTGGGTTAGGTGTTGAGTTCTCGGCAGAGGCCTCGACTTCTGCTGGCAATAACCAGGAAAGTCGAAGATCGGCCAATAGAACAACCGGAGCTTTGGGAAAATCTAAAAAAATGGGTGCTTTTGAAGAGCACACCAAAGGATTTGGGTCGAAAATGATGGCAAAGATGGGATTTGTTGAAGGAATGGGATTGGGAAAAGATTCACAAGGAATGGTGAACCCTTTGCTTCCTGCTAGGCGGCCTAAAGCACGAGGGTTGGGCGCCAAAGGTTAGATTTGTAGAACACATCTGTTTGCTTCATCATATGCTCTAATTCATCTACTCCATTAGAATCTGTCAAAGTTAACAAGGTAAATCTAGCCCTCTCCTGTTATTTCAATTGTATCATGATAAAAGAAACAAGACTCCGTTTTCTTTGCTGCAAAGAATTAGGTGTCATCGAGGTCGGGATTCCAACCTAACCGATGTCAAAGAAATCAACGACGAGAAATCAAGCTCTACGTTTCATTCACTTTCAGAATTGAGCTGATTGAAACTCTGGATGTGGGAAGTTTGTTATGTTTTGATGTCGCTGGGCGAAGTGAACTCGTCGTTTATGTGCATTTGATTAAACTTCAAATCTTGTTGAACTGTCCCCAAAAATAAAAAAAATAAAAAAACATTCATGAAATAGTTTCTAAGGTTAATAAACATATGTCCCCTGTCTCTGTTGTGTTTAAATTTATCTTGTTGATGCATAATTCAATTATATAAAATGTATATCTTCCAATGTTCAATTTAAAATAACTAACTTTTTAATCAATTTATTATTTTTTTAAAGAAATTATTATTTTTAATATGTTTGATTCTCAGTACCCTTTTTCTCATAAAATTATTATTATTTTTTTACATATTTTATTTTTAATATGTTAAATTAGACAAAGAATTTAACTATTTTTTAATTAAAAAAAATACGAAAATTATGGTAGAAAAATGAAGAGAAAAAACGAGCCTAGTTTTAAAAAACAAAAAACAAAAAAGAATTTAAATGTTTCTTTTAGTAAAGAAAATATCAGTAGTAAAAAGAAAAATGGTGAGGAAACATGCATAAATTTTAAAAATATAAAATCGAAAATAAAATTTTGATGAAATATATTATTTTAATTACATAAAAATACCCGCCCATTTCAATATTTTATTCCCAATTTTGATTCTGGTTACTAATTCGAAGAGGATACAATGGTCATTTGAAGAAATTGCCGCAACTTCCAGGCTTCGCCCTCGTCAGTCACACGTTAACGTGCTGGAAAAGATGGAGCTAATTACCTATCAAATTCTTCTCCCAGTGCAATAATTGTGAATTATCAACTGTTTCTCACTTCGAGAACTCGATGTATTGGCAGCTACTGCGGCGGATTTCCTTTCTCCGGCGGTGATCGTCCTTCGAGTATTCTATGTCTCAGGTCAGTCATGTTCGTTCTTTCGTCCGTTCCTGGACTTTCATTTCTTACTCTAATACTTCGTTAATGTTAGCAATTGTAGGTTATGTGAATTCCCTTGTCTGGTTTTCGGTAAATCAGTTTTTGATGTGGTTCTTCTAGATCTGACTCTAATCGAGCTCGTTCTCTTCAAGAATGGAGTTTTGGGGTGGATTTAGGATCTGGGTCTTGTCCGTCTGCTTGATTTTGCAATGTGGATATGGGTTTTATCTTCCCGGGAGTTACCCTCTCAAACATATTGTCGGTGATGACTTGTCCGTGAAAGTTAATTCTATAACCTCTATCGATACCGAAATGCCGTTTAGCTATTACAGTTTGCCTTTTTGCCAACCTCAAGGAGGCATTAAGGATAGTGCTGAAAATCTTGGCGAGCTTCTAATGGGGGACCGGATTGAGAACTCGCCTTATCTGTTTAAGATGTATAAGAATCAGACAGATGTGTTTTTGTGTAAGACAGATCCATTGAGTGATGATCAATTTAAGACCTTAAAGGAGAGGATTGATGAGATGTATCAGGTGAACTTGATCCTGGACAATTTGCCTGCAATTCGGTATACCAAGAAAGAAGGCTATCATTTGCGTTGGACAGGATACCCTGTAGGAATCAACTTCAAGGGTTCCTACTTTGTCTTTAACCATTTGAAATTTAAGGTTCTTGTTCACAAATATGAGGAGACCAATGTAGCGAGCGTAATGGGAACCGGTGATGCTGCAGGTGTGATCCAAACAATCGGTAAACAGGAACTGGATGCTCCGGGATACATGGTGGTTGGATTTGAGGTTGTACCCTGCAGTCCTTTGCACAATGTGGATTCGGTTAAGAACTTAAAAATGTACGAAAAGTATCCAAATCCTATTCAATGTGACCCTGCCAGTGTATCAATGCAAATTAAAAAAGGCCAACCTATAGTGTTCACGTATGACGTTACGTTCGAAGAGAGCGACATCAAGTGGCCATCTCGATGGGATGCATATTTGAAGATGGAGGGTTCAAAAGTTCATTGGTTTTCGATCTTGAACTCTTTGATGGTGATAACGTTTCTCGCTGGTATTGTTCTTGTGATTTTCTTGAGGACCGTTCGACGAGATCTTACACGTTACGAGGAGCTTGATAAGGAGGCTCAAGCACAGATGAACGAGGAGTTATCGGGTTGGAAGCTTGTCGTGGGGGATGCTTTCCGTGCTCCAGCCAATCCTGCACTTTTGTGTATTATGGTTGGTGATGGGGTTCAGCTTCTTGGGATGGGAATTGTGACCATATTGTTTGCTGCTCTTGGGTTCATGTCCCCAGCATCCCGTGGAACACTTATTACAGGCATGCTATTTTTCTATATGATTCTCGGCGTCGCAGCCGGCTATGTTGCTGTACGTCTTTGGAGAACTATCTGTTGTGCTGACCACAGAGGATGGGCTTCAGTGTCATGGAAGGCTGCTTGTTTCTTCCCTGGTATTGCCTTTCTAATTCTCACCACGCTGAATTTTCTATTATGGGGCAGTCAAAGCACTGGAGCCATTCCATTGTCGCTCTTTGTTATTCTACTTTTGCTGTGGTTCTGTATATCAGTTCCTCTTACTCTTGTTGGTGGGTATTTTGGTGCCAAGGCACCTCATATTGAATATCCTGTTAGAACCAACCAAATCCCACGGGAAATTCCACCCCAGAAATACCCATCTTGGCTCTTAGTACTTGGCGCCGGCACTCTTCCTTTTGGCACCTTATTCATAGAACTCTTCTTCATCATGTCTAGCCTCTGGATGGGTCGTGTTTATTACGTTTTCGGGTTTCTCTTCATCGTGTTTGTGCTTCTTATTGTGGTTTGTGCTGAGGTATCTCTGGTTGTAACCTATATGCATCTTTGTGTGGAAGATTGGAAATGGTGGTGGAAGTCTTTCTTTGCTTCTGGTTCAGTTGCCATATACATCTTCTTGTACTCGATTAATTATCTTATCTTCGATCTTAAGAGCTTGAGCGGACCTGTCTCAGCCACTCTCTACCTCGGTTATTCACTCTTCATGGTTCTTGCAATCATGTTCATAACTGGAACAGTGGGATTCCTCTCGTCGTTCTGGTTCGTTCATTACTTGTTCTCTTCTGTGAAGCTGGACTGAGTAACCTCCTCATACCCAAAATCCAGCACGCATCAAGGCGGTTCGTGGCGTGTTCGAGTAGCTAAAGCAGTAAGCTTCTTGCAGTTGTTCTATCATGTGTTGGTGTCTTGTTTTTTCATTCGAATTCGATATGGATCTAGATAATGTAGCAAAAAATTTTGGTTCCTCCTGTTTCGTGGAGCTCATTGCATGAGATTTTGAACTTGAATTCATTTGCAGTTTTTGTTATAGAAAAGACTAATGTTGCAATGCCGTTGATGAAAGGGCAAAAGCCAAGGGAGAGAACCAATTCAAAACAAATAATAAGAAGCCAACAATGGGATGAAGATTTTAATGTACTGATGTTTATGATTCTGCTTTAGACCAATAAACGTCACAGATGAAACGATTCCAAGTGAATATATAAAGGAAGATGATTCAGCTTGAAGTTCTTTAATGGCGATCAAAGTTACTGTCGAAGTTTTGGAATGTTATTGCATTTACTCAGGGTTCTGTTCTAAGCTCTGCCATCTCGAATGAAGAGCATCGACCACACCATTGAAGCTGTCGAATTTAGAACTCACCAAATCAATCTTAACGCCGAGCCTCTCAGCTCCCGCCGCCGTCACCGGACCGTGCGCCGCCAACACCATTTCCGGCCACTTTTTTCTCATCATCTCCCACTTCAATCCCAAAGCCCTCAAGCTTTTTAGCAGCCCCTCCACTTCCCCAGTACTAGTAAACACAATGGCATCCAATTTCTCATCCTCCCCTCTCTCCGCTAGCTTCCTCGCGCACTCGGGTCCGACCCATCGGGTCTCGTACGCATCGACACGAACCGGAACCCACCCGCTCGCCGCGAGGTCGCGGAGGAAGTTTGGAACCACCGGAGGCTCGTTCAGCCCCACGACGCGAGGAACCGGACACAGAACCCTACGATGGTTCCCAATTCCAAGAGCCTCCACTAGACCACTCGGCGAAGCTATTTTAGGTACGACGACTCTAATCCGGCTCGCGTTAGGGCAAAATTTGGAAAAAACTCCATGATCGAGAAGCTCCGAGTCCTTACCTAGGGCTGCGATTAGAAATGTGTCGCCCTGAGGCGATAGCAAGGGCTCGTCGATCTCAGTAGCAGCGTCGAGGAGGGCTGTGATGCCAGAGCGGGAGGTGAAGGCGACAGCGGAGTAGAAATGGAGATTTGGAGGAAGGAGATGGGATTTGATGGCGAGGGGTGTTGGGTGGACGGTGACGGTGGGGCACCAGAGGGGGTCGAAGCCTTTGAGAGAGAGGAGGTTCGAGAGGCTGCCGGCATAGTTCTGAGGCGTCGTAAACGCCACCGTACGCGAAGGGGAGTTGGTGGAAATGGCGGGAGAAGGAGATGAAGCGAGTGGATTTAGGTGGCGGATTGGGCTGGGGTGGGCGGCGCCGGTGCTCATTTTTTGTTCTTTCCCGACCAATCTGAGTTTTGCCTTTTCATTGGGCTAAATTATTAAAATTACTTTCCATTTTATTTAAAAATACTTCAATAATATTCTTCATATTTCATAATGGTTAAAATATTAAAAAAAAATTGAGTTGTCTTCTTCTTCTCGATTAAGAAAACTCGTTTTCTGATCGAAACACTCCTCCAAGTATCTTCATCGTCGTCTTCTTCTCGATTAAGAAGGACTAATCGGCCTGCAACACATGTACGCCTCAGATTCACCTCCATTACTAAGAGGGCCGCCATTGAATTCCATGGAGGGACCTAACTTGGCCACTAAGTTTAAAGTGACTGTGTATAGACTTTCTGCCTTTTGGGTCATGGCTTTTCGCCTTCTTCCACAACTGGGGTCCCACTCCTTGTACGGATATTCGTTCGTGTTCCCATTGACGGACCAAGATCAAGACATTATTCGCTCAAGGTACATGTAGCGTTGTGGTTGTCATTTTTCATTCTCCTCCTGCTGTGCTCTGTTCATTTCAGTATCTTACAAACCTTACTCTGCTCTGCGATATCTTCTTTTATCTGGTGTTGTATTTCTATTGTGATGGATTTAGGGGGAACTCCATGTGATGCAATTCTGCCCTCCAATGCTCCAATCCCACTGGAAGATGGTGCTCTCAATGACCATCTCTTGCCCATGAGAGACAGTGCAAATGGAGAGGAATTAGAGCTTGACTCCTCTGATTCTGACAGTTCCGAAGGTTCACTTGATAATTCCCTGATTTTAATTTTGTTTTTATGGCTCTTGGTTCATATTTGTAACCATGGTTGCAGATGAGACTTCACGACAAGAACTGTATGAGATGTTGCTTCCAGCTGCTCTGAAAGAGTCTTGGACTAGCTCGGGTCATGTGATTCTTAACTGTTACCATTTTAAATTTGCTCCTCATCCTAGAGATAGGAGCTACAAAGAATTTGGTTTGTTTGTGAAGGCACCACTTCCCCAAGAGGCTGAGAGAATGAACGTTGAGCTTCATCTTGAACGTGGTAGATCTGTAATGGTAAATTTGGTGCCATCAGGGGTCGTTAAGCTTTTGGAGGATGAGGTAAATGGTTTATCTACTGACTCTGGACTAAATTATTCTCTTATAAATTTTAAACACACCCAATATATCTATGCTTTTCAGATAACCCAGGCAGAGAGTTTTCAGGAGATGTTTCTTAAGGTCATTTTAGACAGATCAGAATTTGAACAGGACTACATACCTTTGAGGAATTATGTGTCTAGATCTATTTCATCACCATCTTACTTGTTGCTTCCTGTGATTTGTCATGATAATGAGGGATCGGTATCTATAGATTGGGAAGTTATTAGAAGATGTTTATCCTCCCAAATTTTCCAGAATCATGCATGCTCTGTTATCAACGAAAGTTCTTCCTCGGATACCCATCTGATACTTTATGATGGCCGTAGAAGGTCGAGTGATATCGAGAATAGTTTAGTGTATGTCCCATACAATCGTAAATTCTTTTTTGTCACTGACATTGTGAATGGGGAGAATGGATACAGTCCGTTCAAGAACTCAGGCTCCTTGAGTCATCTCGAGCATTTAGCGAGGTAGGTTTCTAATTTTCTGGTGTTCAATTTATCTAATTCTTCTATAGTCTATATTACATTTATAAAGTTTTTGTATAAATGTTGTGATCAGGTTTGGCACTCATCTTAAATACCCTGAGCAGCCTCTTCTTTGCGCAAAACAGCTATTCAATTTGAAAAACTGGCTACACAATAGAAAGCAGAAAGAATCTGGTAATTTCCTAGTTCTTTTGCTACTTAGTCTAGTTATTTAGTTTAAGTTTGCTGCATCCAATGTCTGGATATGGCTATTTGACGAGTCGGATCGAGTTTTCGTTTATGTAATTGTTTCGATATCTTTTGTTACATTGCTAAGTACTCGTTATTAAAGATTTCCTTTTGTCGTTCTGTTAAATGATATCTTGATACAGAAGCACGTCATCTGGAAGAACATACTACTAAGTTGCCTCCCGAGCTTTGTCAATTGAAGATAACAGGCTTTTCAAAAGATATTGGAAGCTCCATATCGTTGTTGCCATCAATTATGCATCGTCTAGAGAACTTGCTTGTTGCTATTGAATTGAAGTCTATGTTAACGGCTGCTTTTCCAGCGGCAGCTGAGGTTACTGCCAACAGAGTGGGTGCTTTGTCTTGCACTTTTAATTTCTATTAACATTTTGGTTCTTTGCATGCCTTTAACAGCTTTGAGTTTTCATATTAGATTCTTGAAGCACTCACCACTGAGGAGTGCAAGGAATGCATTTCCCTGGAAAGGCTCGAAACACTCGGTGACGCTTTCCTTAAGTTTGCAGTAGGAAGACGCCTTTTTCTTGCCCACGATAAGTTTAATGAAGGAAAACTTACGAAAAAACGTTCTCATTTGGTGAAAAATATTAATTTGCTCAAGCTAGCAACTAAAAAGAATTTACAGGTATACATACGTGACCAGCCATTCAAACCTAGTGAATTTTATCCACTCGGTCGTCCTTGTCCAAGAATTTGCAACGAGGAAACTAGAAAAGATATCCATTCTCATGATAATGCAGCAAGTGAAGCCAAGTGCAGCAAAGGCCACCACTGGCTACATCTGTACATAATCAGTGATGTTGTTGAAGCTTTGGTTGGAGCATTCCTAGTTGACAGTGGCTTTAAAGCTGCAATTGCATTTCTCAAATGGATCGGCATAACAGTAGAATTTGAAGCTTCACAAGTTACCGATGCTCTCATGGCAAGCAATGCTTGCATTCTACTTGCAGATAGTATAAACATTTCTGAACTTGAAAATTCATTAGGCCATCAATTTCTCCATAAAAGTCTGCTACTGCAGGCACTCGTACATCCTTCTTACCGCAAGCATGGAGGAGGTTCTTACCAGGTATGGACTTTATAATCTGCATTTCTACTCAACAAATTCTTGTGTTTCTACTTAACATTGCCACTTCTATTTATCTTTGCTGTGGGTTTGGCCAGAGATTAGAGTTTCTTGGAGATTCGGTCCTGGATTACTTGATCACATCATATCTATATTCAGCGTATCCTAAGCTGAATCCGGGTCTATTGACAGATTTGAGATCAGTGTTTGTGATGAATGAGGCTTTGGCTAATGTTGCAGTAGATAGATTGTTCTACAAGTTTCTGATTTGTGATTCAACTAGCCTTCAACGTAATATAGAAAGTTATGCAAACTTCATCCAAGCACCTCCTTCTGAAAGGGCCTCACTTGAGCAGCTGAGATTTCCAAGGGTATTCGTTTCGCATTGAATGCATAATATTTGTAAACAATACAAGGACAATCATGTGGAGTCTTCTATTGTTTGTTCACTAATTTCAATGCTGCATCTTACATTGCAGGTGCTGGGAGACATGGTGGAATCTATTGTTGGGGCCGTTCTGGTTGATACAGGGTTTGACATGAACTATGTTTGGAACATAATGTTATCTTTTCTGGATACTATTATGAGCTATTCAGGCTTCCAACTTAGTCCTATTCGGGACATAAAAGAATTTTGTCAAAGTTATGGCTGGAAGCTTCAGTTCCATGTATCAGAAGAGCCAAAATCTTATTCAGTTGAAGCGGAGGTGAAAGGAAACAACTTTCATGCCACTGCTTCTGCAGTCAACCGTAGTAAGAAACACGCCGAGAAAATTGCTGCCAATCTTATACTCAACAAGTTGAAGGTATATGAGTATAAACATGCTTCTATTGTTCTTTTATGCCAAAGAATCATGTGCATTCTTTTTCTTTACAATATGCAGAGCATTGAATATCATTGAAGTTTGCAACCATCTGCATTGTTTTACTACAAGTCGTTTTAGCAAATTTCTTAACATGTTGCTGCAGGAAAAAGGATTCATACCTAAGGTCAATTCATTGGAGGAAATTTTAAGGTCAAGCAGTAAGATGGAACCAAAATTGATTGGATATGATGAAGCACCCTTGGACACTATCAATCTTGGACCAGAATTTTCTGGTGCAGACATAGATCCTTGCCGTGAAGTTGGTAATTCTCATTCAGTTCGCATTACACGGATAAGCGGAACACCGGTGTCTTCATCAGGAGCAGCAGAAGATCTGAAGCCTAGCATGGCCTTTGGTGGTCATGATAGTTCCACAGACTTGCAGTCATCATCAGGTTGGTTCTTGAAGTCATCATCAGGTTGGTTCTTGAAGGGTTACAATTACATTTCAAGTTATTTTCTAATGCATAGTGGTCTTTTTAGGTCGGTCGGGTAAAACAACAGCCATATCACGTCTGTATGAAACCTGTGCTGCAAACCATTGGAATGACCCTTCATTTGATTGCATGGATGAGGAAGGACCAAGCCATTTAAAGATGCAAGTCCTTGATGAGTTAACACTATTACACTAGCCACTCTTAAAAGTAGGAAGTCTTATTCTGATTCAATCTTTCTGCAGGTTTACTTATAAGGTTGTATTAAAGATAGAAGAAGCCCCTGCTAGGACCTTGGAATTCATTGGAGCACCTCAGTTGAGAAAGAAGGCTGCGGCGGAGCATGCAGCTGAAGCAGCTCTTTGGTACTTGGAAAAGGAAGGGTACTTGCCGCTTGCCTCACACAGGTTGATACAATAATTACTGATAATGTGTAAGTATAACCATGATACATTCCCTTAGCATTAAATGAGTTTCAAATTTTTCATTACTTTAGAACTTCAGTTGATAATACATTCCACCCCACAATACCTAGAAAAAAGAATTGGAAGTACAAAAGAGGGAAGAAAAAAGAAACAGAATATACATATTTTCCCCTATTTTTTTCATTTTAAATGTATTTCCTTCTTCGTTTTTTCGTTGATAGTCAGCCCATTGTTGTCTCCTCCATCGCAGGTTAAACAGTGTAGTGTTGTTGGATAGTCTCAATGTCCAACCCCTTCAACTTCACCACTGATTCCACATGGCCCTTTAGAGTGTGCAGTTCCCTCAGCCTGCACCATTCAACATTGAACCAATTCATAAAATTTGATTCTTGATTTTCATGACAGAACTTTTTCTGGGCAATGATTTATTTTTTAATTTACCTTGCAATTTCAGCTCTTTTCTTGGCTTGCTCAGCAATCTCTGAATGATCCTCGTGGCTGCTACTCTCATGAAATATGGTTTCTGGTGGCTGCAGGCCGTGCATCGTCCGTTGTTCTGTTGCCCATTGTGCTTCTCTTTCGCCTATTCCGTAATCCTTCTTGGTTGTAAAGGCTGTCTACGTAGTATAATGGCCGAGAAAATTTATTAGCATGAGATGCGATAAGTGAATGACATCACAAAAGTTCGAGCACAGACCTTATTGTCGAGTACGTTGTCCCAGGCCTTGCCGCTGAGGGCGTATCGGATTGTGAATTTGAGAATATCAAGAGGGAAGTAAGTAACAATACTGTATACCCAGATGGCTCCTGCCCATCCCCAACCAATGCCTTTAATCCTTGCAAAGTCCCATTCAGCATATACCGCAATTAGAGAGGCAACCTGAAGTGTAGCAGAATCAAGAATCAGGAGATGTGTGAAATTTTGAAAAGGTTATTAGAAAGTAAGTACAAGAAGGAATGTTCCTACCAACTGTGCGGCAATGAAGGCAATAATTAGCAAGTAACCAGGGCATTCAACAAAGGACCAGCTTCTTGACCTTGTGACAAAGATGAGGGCTTGACTGATGATGCTCACTTGAAGATAGAGAGCAGAGTTGATCTCAGCAATACCTTTGAGGGGCTTCACGCCAAATGTGTTCTGCTTATAATGTTGAGATGTTAGTATACAATGTCATGTTCTTTGCATTTAGGAAGGGAGCTTGATGTTGTTTTCTCACCGGGAAGAAGTTGGTTTCAATGGCGAGCCAGAAGAAAACGACGCTCATGATGGCCATGTATGTTCCAAGGACAACACCAGTAGCAAAGATTTCTTTGAGTTTCCATGAGTCTGGCACAGGTGATGGCTTGACCCTGTCCTTTGAAATGGTCATGATGGTTCCATCGTTAAGAATGGCAATGATCAAGACCATAAAAGGCGAGAAATCAAACTTCCAAATGAGAGCAACAAGCATGAATCCCAACACAATACGGATTGTAATGGAAACTGCATAGATGGTGTAGTTCTTCATTCTTTGAAAGATGGCTCTGCTGGTTAGTACAGCACTCACAATCACACTTAGCCCTGGCTCTGTCAAGACAATGTCTGATGCACTTCTTGCTGCATCGGTTGCGTCGGCCACAGCAATACCAATGTCGGCTCTCTTGAGTGCAGGAGCATCATTGACACCATCTCCTGTCATGCCACAAATATGATTCCTCTCCTGAAGTTTCTTAACGATTTCGTACTTATGTTCTGCAACCGAAAAATGACGAGTTTAGTTCAGCGAGGAAGGCAGATGGTTTCATATATCTCATTGCGGTTGAAAGAACAATGTGATTACCAGGGAAGACACCAGCAAACCCATCAGCCATCTCAATCAGTTCATCCACAGGAATGGAAGCAATAGACTCATCCTTGGATTGGCCAAGCAAAGACGATGATGGATACATGTTGGTGCCCATACCGAGCCTTCGACCAGTTTCTTTTCCTATTGCAAGTTGGTCACCGGTGATCATCTTAACATTAACACCAAGTTCGAGAGCTCGACGGATGGTTTCTGCACTATCATGCCTTGGAGGATCAAATAGGGGCAAGAGACCAACAAATTCCCAAGGTTCTCCAGCACTCTCTTTGTCCTTATCTTGAACAGTCTATAAATGAGAGAAAAAAAGGTTCAAGATTGATAAGAAAGCTTGTTCATACATGAATCCATTTCAGTATATTCACACATATTCACCTGTCGACCAACTGCCAAGGAACGTAGACCACGATTAGCATAGTTATCGATAACGGCATGAGCTTTCTCTCTTATTTCTCCTCTAAGCTCACAAAGGTCAATTATCTAGTGCCAAAATGACAGAGTTAGGCATATCAACCAAATGTGATTCAAGGTAAGTGACATCGACTATCAGAAAACGACACTACCTGTTCAGGAGCACCCTTGCTGCTTCTGTGCCAGTTACCGTCTTTGTCAATGTAGGTAATAGCGGTACGCTTATCGACTGGATTGAAAGGCAAGAAATGTACCTCAGTTATTCCTGCCCTTGCCTTGAGAGCCAAAGATGAAGCATGAGAAATAAAATACACCTAAAAAAGTTCAGTAAAAGAAGCCATGAACATAATAAAGCTGAGTACCAAACCTCTTTGGGGTCAGCCAACATTCCAACAATGCAGGCATCAATGGCATCTTGATTTTCAACTCTGGAAGCTCTTGCAGCATACAACATAACACCATCCTCGTTCATGCCTGATACAAACACCTGCAGTCATGAAGGCACCATGATGAGCCAATGAGCAAAAATTCTTTTCATTGAATTGCAACTGTGTGAGCTTGACCTCAATCAGGGACTTGTCCACCGTGAGCTTGTTGAGGGTGAGAGTTCCTGTCTTGTCACTGCACAGGACATCCATCCCAGCCATCTCTTCAATTGCTGTCATTCTCTTCGTAATGGCACCTTGCTGCGAAAGCCGATGCGATCCGATGGCCATGGTTACCGACAGAACGGTTGGCATAGCAATGGGAATACCTCCAATGAGAAGCACCAACAAGTTGTCAATTCCTTCTCTGTATGGCCTCTTCTGGATTGGATACATTACTAAGATCTCGATGACCATTCCCACCGCTATCGAGCATATACAGAAGTTTCCAATGGCTGTCAACACCTGATGAACCATAAACCAACGTTAGAACCTCAAATCTTCAAAGGAACCCCAGGAACTTGGTTATGCAGGAACTGAAGCTTTCTTTTACCTTTTGGAAATGACCAACTTGGTTGGTGCTGTCCACGAGATGAGCTGCCTTTCCAAAGAAGGTATGCACACCAGTGGCAATGACAACAGCTTCAATCTCACCTTGCTTACAAGTTGACCCAGAGAACACTTCATCCCCAGGATACTTGGTGACAGGCAAAGATTCACCAGTAAGAGCAGACTGATCAATCTTTAAAGGGTCGCCATCGAGGAGACGTGCGTCGGCCGGGATAATATCTCCCAATTTGACACTAATCACATCTCCTGGAACCAGAATCGCTGCCTCCTCTTCTTTCCACTTCCCATCTCTTAGAACCTACACAATTTGAAAGCACGAAAGTGTCAACAGTTCGAGTTCCTATCTAGCGTTAAATCAAGGATGGGTTACCTTAGTTTTAGGGGCAAGACCAGCCATGAGAGCAGCAGCTGCATTACCAGCATTGTTCTCTTCAATGAAGCTGATGGTAGAATTAATGATCAACAAGACAACGATACCAACAAAGTCTTGCCAATCTGGTGGTCTCCCTCCTCCATTGGCCAGGACGATGGCCATGATTGCCGCACATTCCATGACCCATGACAGAGGATTCCACATGAATCCCAAGAACTTCAAAAACTTGCTCTCTTGCTTCTCTTCAAGCTTGTTAGGCCCAAAAATTTGGAGTCTTTTTTCTCCTCCTGCTGTACTCAATCCTTCCTTCGTGCATTTCAACTGATCAAAAACTTCCTCCACAGGAATCCGTTCCTGAAACAACAAAAAACCCAGATTCAAAAACAAGAAAAATATGAGAGAAAACGAAGAAAAGATTGTTACTTACTAGATCAACGTTCTCGTTCTTAACATCTTCCAATGATATATCCCCCATTGCTGACAGAATACAACAAAACGAAGAAGAAAAATCTCCAACAACACTTGAATTCTTCCTTCTCCCTCCTTAGTTTCCTCCCTCTGTTATTGATATTTTAGCCCAAACAAAAAGAGGGAAGATCAAAAAAGGAAGGGGAAAGGAAGCTATTTCATGCAGATGGAGATGCCAACATCTTGGGACTCAAAAAGGTTGCTTCTTTTTATAGGAAAATGGAGAAGGGGAGGGAATTGATCGAAGAATCCCCTGTTTCGCTACACCACCTCATCCCTGCGCACCTGGTTACAACCGCTTGCTTACATCCAGAGTTCGTTAATCCCTTCTGTGGCTTCCCTCACCCCACGGGCTGTTCCTCTAACTGGTTTATTATGTGGCCGATGTCCATGCCGACCCTTTTCTTCATGCTCCTCCTGTATTTGCATGCCTGTATTTTTTGTCTTTTTTTTTTTTTTAATATCTGTTCACAAAAATAAACTTACGAATTTTAAATTCTTATCAAATTAGTAATTTTAGTTCAAAAAACTTTCTTTTATGTAAAAAATCTAATCTTCAGATGGATTCATATCTAAAACATACAAAAATTTTAGAAAAATTCAGAATTAATTTTACTATTATTGAAATTTTTTATTTTATGTTGAATAGATAATTTAAGATCATAATCATTTTTAAAAAAATGAAACCTAAGTCAATGTGTAAGCACATTATGATCTTCAATTTGTAAGCACATACAAAAGACTTTGTGTAGCAGTTTATCCTTGGGAGAGTTATAGATAAATCTGAGTTAGGCGTTATGGCATCTCCTAATCGAAACACAGCCCAACATGCTTACGGTACTGACACCCTTTCTTGACTCTCTTTCTGTTTTGGATACCCACAAACATTTCTCTTCTAATCTTCGTTTCATAATTTCTGGGTGCTTAAAAGATTCAATCTTTATTGTCTACTTACTCTTCTTTCATGATCTTGGCCAAAGTGGCACCAGAAGCAAGCTCTCCGGCGTGGCCTACGCCGTCGCCGAGAGATATACCTATTACAATACCAAGTTCATCTTCGTCCCCTGTCGCTGCTGCCTTGTGGGCTCAACTCAGACGGATCGATCGTCTCTTTGATTTATTCTCCGGCTATAACCATGTCATGGAGTACGTTTATTTCTTTCAATTTCTTAATAATTTTGTTCTTCATATCCAATTTACTTTACTTGCATAATCAAAATATTTAAATTTTGATGAGATGAATGTAAAGTTTTAATTTTTTTTTTTAATAATTTTTGTGACATCCCGCGTTAATTCGGGAGGGTAACGAGTGCCAACGAGAACGCTCGCCCTGAATGAAATGGATTGTGAGATCCGGTTGGAGAGGGGAACAAAACATTTTTAAAAGGACGTGCAACCTTAACCTTAAGGAAAACTTAAAAGGAATAGTCTACAAATGACAATATTATTGATATTAATATGTGTGATTATGAATTAATTTACGTTTATTGTTGAGCAGCCCACATGGAATTGAGAAACTTTGCACACATTTGGAAATGAATCATTTAGATGTGAAGATATTAATGTTGGCATGGTAATTACAAAATGATTATTATTAAACTAGGGTTAAGATGTGTTACTTTAGTCAAAATTAACAACGTGGGTTGGTTGCATTATTATTGCATGTATCAGGAAAATGAAGGCAAAAAAGCAAGGCTACTTTCATCGGGTAAGAACAAGGCTCATGGACTCTCTCTCTATATATATCAATGGCGTTGAGAGTTTGAGGTTAATATCAATGGCGTTTGTTCCATGGCCAGGATGAGTGGCGCCGTGGCCTAAGGAAACTCAAAGTTGACAACATGGAGAAGCTCAAGAATGCACTTTTCTATCTCGAGATTGAGGTTCAAATTTTGTTTTTCGTCTTTGAAAATTAAGCTTATAAACATGCAAATCTCTTAATCGTTATATCGTTACGTGTTTTTCATAACCATGATCAAATTAAGGCAAGAATTCCACCCCACTTTGAAGACTTCTTTGCATATTCGTTCAAATATAACCTCATTGGTAAGCATTCATACGATCTTGATTGATCTATTGAGATTATTCATCAACTAATTAAGGGATCGATCATGGGTTTATAAGTAAGAAACACTATCTTCATTGGTACGAGACATTTTGAGAAAACAAAAAGTAAAGTCACGAGAGCTGATGCTCAAAATTGATATAGATAGTAATTTAGTAATTTCTTTGGTTGAAGAGGAGAGGCAGACAAGCTTAGACGTGGAATTTCTGTGCAAGTTGCTCGAGATCGTGATGGGTCCTCTTTTTCGTCCCCAAGTTCAGCTACTAATCGAGTTTCTGAAAGTAAAGTAATTTAATTTAAAACCCATTTCAAATAATTTCGTTTTTAAGTTTGGATGAATATCATAAACTAAAGCATTTGGTTTTTGCAGACCCAAACGATGTATAGAGTGCTGATCATGGATCAATGGATGAATATGTTCTACTTTTGCAACCAGGTACCCTTAATCTTTGTTTAATCATTAATTAAGTCATTAATTGAATCCTTAATCTTTGTTATAGATATCTTAATTGATTACTATTTTGATGGATTGGCAGATAAAATTTCCAGGTCTTGATAACTACGATCCAAACGATGCCTGGCCGGTGATTATTGATTCCTTCGTTGAGTGGTTGAAAAGAAAGCAAGGTGAAGAAGGCACCCACCCAAGTTCCCGTCGCTAACCATCCTCATATTCAATCACATGCATCGTGTTTTTTTAGCATTTGGTTCGAGTAAATATGAACATACCTAGTCGATTAAGATACCATTTTCTTTCTTGAATCGTAGAGATACAACTAAATAATTTGATCTTAGATCGTAAAGAAAAGAAGAAAATGTGAGACAAAAGAAAAAGATGGAACCTTTCAAAGTCGTGATATGCTTTGCTTTGTTGTGCTTGACTACAGAAGATGTAATGGATTTTAAAGGAAGTGGTTGAGACACTTGTCTCGGAATGCTCACTGACTGTGACATGCATGTGCCACAGGATAGCGAGCTACTAGGGCCACTAGGCTTAAGGGTGATAGAGAGCCAACACCATGCCTCCCTTATAATACATTTGAGGCATTTATCCTTCTCGAGTAAACGTCTTTTTGACGAACGGACATACGGTCATCTTTCATATCGACGGACTTAATTCTCAAGTCGCATGTCGAAACTCATATCGAAACCCTGACTTTTGGGATTATGGTCTAGGGCTCTACCCAATCCTCTTCGAACTTATCTTCGACAGTCATGTCACCTCATTCTCTTGAACTTTACATATGCCTCAACTTATCCTTAATGCACACTCTAGTTGTGTTAGATGATGCACCGTTCTCTTCGGTCACATTGCGATACTTCTCAATCTTGGCTTAAACACGGTTTGTTGGGCACCACTTGAGGGTCATGTGGGGATCACAACCTACTTTTTCTCTCTGTGAGGTTTGCACGATGGGGACTTCGTGGATGTCTTGTTTGCTCTCAATTAGATACCACCGATTGGAAACTTTCCACGACAACTAACTTTACTTTCATTAAATATATATATATATATATATAACTAATCTCTCTCTCTAATCTCAAATTAATTAAATAATAATGTATGTCTAGTATTTATATTTATTTATTTTGCAGCCTCAAACCACGTGGGTTTATCGCCATTGAGATGTATACACTCTATTTTTTTTAATTCAAAAATAAATAGTATTGTGAATTTAATAATTTTGAGAGAAATTTATTAAATTAATAATACAAAAAAAAAAAAAAACAGCTTCTAGAAGCTATTTATTTGAAACTTTCCATCGCTGAATCTCAACGGCGGTCATCAACCCATGCGTTTGAAGCTGCAAGAACAAGAACAGATATTACAAGTCATTAGTTAATTATAAAAAATTAAAAAGAAAAAAAAAAAAGGAAAAACAGAGATTAATTAAAAAAATGGAACTAACCATGAGTGGAAATTTCCCAATCGGCACTATCATAACTGAGAGCCCAAAAGAAGTAGCCACGGAGGCCGATCGCCTGAGCAAACTCCACCTTCGTCGTTGTCGACTGCACGCTGTCGTACCCGACCCACGAAGACTCCACATACGAGTACGCCGATACGGTTCTTATGTCGTATACCACTGTCGCCGCCGTCCTTTTGTTGAATTCTTGCACCTATCCATTCATATCAAGAAAACAATTCAATTTTTCAATTTTGATTTGAGAATTTAGTGGTGGCTTAACATACTTGAACATAGGTTAGGATCCCGTTGTCACCCGGACCGACAGCCGTGGCGGGGGCTCCGACGCCGTGCACATTAGGATCCTTGAGGGTCCAAGACTTGCCATACAGAGGAATACCCATAACCATCTTGTTCCGAGGCACACCGGCGGAGATCCATGAACGGAGGCCGTAATGGGAGCTCAAATTCGTATGTGGGTCAAACAGGGCAGCGTGGGCTCCGGTAGCGGACGTGTCCCACGACCCGTGGTAATCGAAGCACATTACGTTGATCCAATCAAGGCTTTTCGAAATCGCTTCCGCCGGGAATGATCGCCGCTCACCATAAGTGCGAAACTCCGACGCGTAGTACACAGCGGCGGTGAGGAGAAGTGGGGGTCGTGACGTTGTCTTGGCTTCCCTGTCAATTGTCTTCCGCCATTGAATTATTAAGTCGGCGAAATATTTCATCTCCGTCGTGTCTTTAGGAAATTCCCAATCGAGATCGACGCCGTGAAATCCAAATTTCCTCGCCGTCTTAATACTGGAATCGATGAAAATCTGACGAGACGAGGCATCGGAAGCGATACGAGCAAACAGGTCACTGTCACTACCACCGCCACCGATCGAAAACAGAGTCTTCACCGACGGATTCTTCCGCGTCAGAGAAGTTGTAAACTGGGAAAGCGCCGCCGCCGTAGTGTCCGGATACTCAAAAGCAAAAGAACGGTTATCCGGCATGAGAAAGGCAAAATAGACATGGGTAAACAGAGCAGTGTCAATGGCGGAAGGTGGGAATGTTTCTAAAACCCAAGACGGCCAATAAGCAGCCTTGACGGGCGGTAGCATCGGAGCAGCTCCGGCAGTAATTGAGGAGGAGAAAATCAGAGGAAAAAGAAGAAAACAGAGAAGAAATTTGAGAAGCGCCATGGATTTTGGGGATTCGTGTTGGGAAATGAAATGGGAAGGATTTGGGTTTTATAAAAATTAATAATCAATGGTGGTCTCTGAACATTTGTGAATACAAAATTTGATGGGTCTCTGTATGTCCACTATCAACGATGCCAATGGAGAGGGCAAAAAAATAAAATAATTATTGGTCGACTCTGTTCTTGTTGACCAATATCTTCAATGTTTGTGCGGGTCCACTCCCATTGCCACGTGTCATATATTATTCCATGTGGACCAGTCAGCGACTTGAACGCTAAAAGTCTATGAACTTGTATAATATTCAAGGTAATCACCAATTTCCCACCCAAATCTTGCTTAAACCATTCAAAGATTTTCTAGAAAAACAATGAGACCTAGCATCACAACTACACAATAACACCCCCCCAAAGTTGACTTTCAATTCAATAAATATGATATTAATCGACTTATATCGGAGTATATAAATAAATAAGAGATACTATGTTTATTGGTATAAACCTTAAAATAAAGCAAGAAGACTTATGTTCAAAGTGGATAATATTCTATTAATGCACTATTCGTATCGTGTTTTATTTTATTCTTTTTATTTTAATTATTTATATTTAATCAATGTATTTTGGATAGGATAATGATTTTGGGTGGGCGCATTAAAAATAATTTATGCCACTTGATTAATCTCTTTGTTTTTCTTCGTTCAAAAGTTTGACTTTTCCTCTTCAAATTACTTCATGGTACAACTATATTATAAAATCATTTGACTAATCGAATGCCTTTGGTTTGGTCTCATAAGCTACTTAAATTCAATGTTTTAATTACGTACGTCGAGCTTTTTGGTATGTTAATAGTGATCTATTTGCGTGAGTAAACATTGGATAAAACATAACATAAAATTATTATTTTTTATAATTTTGAATGAGTGAATAAGATTATAAGGTGCACTAACTCTCTTTGTTTGGAACACACAAACACGGTTAGGTTCAATTGTTCGCTTTAAATAGAAACTCTTATGATTTTGTTTTTAGTTTCTTCTTGAAGCTCTTTTGACCAACGGTCAATAAACTCGGCCAAGACCAAGACCCAACCGCTCTTGTCAAGATTATGTGTTAGACTTACGGATCTTACTCATTGTGGGCTCACAGCCAAATTGACTATTTTACCCTTAACAATCCAATTCAAGTAATACTAGTAAACATGAAAATATATTACCAAACTATTTATTGATATATTTTATTTGAGAGATTTCAACGACATTTTAAAATACTTTTATTGCTTAATAATTTATTTTATCTAATTTATTGGAACATGATATCCATAAATTAGGAAGTGATCTGTTAAGTCCACCTCATCTTCCAATTATCCGGGCTAAGTGGTTGAAGCTGCATTATGAACAAAAAAAAAAAAAAAAATTAAAAATTAAAAATAATAATAAATAAAGTTTTTAAGGAAAATCATGTTAAAATTAAAGCATAAATGATGTACCTGTTCGAGATAGAGTGAAGCTATCATCATCAGCTGCAATTTGCCAAGCAAAATAACCCCACAATCCATTCGCATTAGCGTAAGAAACCTTCGCTGCTATGCTCTGTTTATCATCATACCCAATCCATGTCGTTCCAGAGTACACATAATTCGAAACAACCGTCGCGTTATACACCGGAGTCGCTCTGTTCGTCGCTATAAACGTTTTTATATCCCTGTAAGTTATTGCTCCGCCGCTAATTCCCGCTCCCGTCGCCGCCCCGTTCGCTGGAGCATAGAACCCATTCTTGTTCTGATCCACCAGACGCCATGCCCACCCGTAAAATGGAAACCCAATTGCTATTTTATTTGCCGGCATACCCGATTGAATCCACTCCCTTATACCCGCGTTACCGTTTACCTGCCCGCCCGACCCGAACAGAGCAGCCGGTGGCGCCGTAGAGCTCGCCGACCAACCAGGGCCGTAGAAATCGTAGGACATGACGTTGATCCAGTCCAAAGAATTGGATATACTCGAAACGGGTAGTGGGGTTCCGTAATAATTAGAGGACCGGAAAACCGCGGCGGAGAGAAGCAGCCGGGGCTTGCCGGAGGATACGGATTCTTTAACCACGGCGGCGCGCCATTCGGTGAGGAGAGTGCCAAACGAGTTCATTTCGGTTGGGGTTGATGGGTACTCCCAATCGAGATCAAGGCCGTCGAAACCGTTGTTTCGAGCCAGAGTAATCGAGGAATCGATGAAGGATTTGCGGGAACCGGATTGACTAGCCATTGAAGCGAAATTGGTGGGGTTGGAGCTACCGCCGCCGATGGACAACATCGTTTTGACATTGGGGTTTTTTTGACGAACGGTTTGTGTAAAGGTTGAGAATTTGGCGGCGTTTGAAGACGAAATTGTGACTTGGTTTGTGTTCGTATTGAGATCAGCAAAGGCACAGAAAATGTGGGTGAAAAGAGCGGAATTTATGTTGGCCACCGGAAATTCGGAGCCGGAAAACCAGTAAACGCCCTTCCTTCGGGTCTGCCCCGCGGAGGAGTGGAGGTGGAGAAGAAGAAGAAGAAAGACAACAGAAGAGAGGAATGATTTGGTTGAGGAAGCCATTGATGAAGTGCATGAAAGTGGAGAGTTCTGTTCTTGGTTTTATAGAAGATTATTAACTAAATATTTTATATTTCTATTAATTACCTTGAATTATTTTATTTTATTTTATTTTTACTTATTTAGAATAGTCAAGCATCATTTATAACTATGATAGGGAATTAAGATGTTTGAATCTTCAAATGCCTTCATTTTAAAATCTCTGACTTTTCTTAGATATCTATAACTATTTAATAATTATTTATATTATTAGTTTAATATGATTTGGAGTTTATATAACATTTTTCTTCAATTATTTAATTTTGGGTTTTTATTTATTTAACATAGTTAATTAGGTTTTAGGTTCTATGTTTGAGATAAGGGGACGTGGCATCATAAGCACCCAACATTTGTCATCCTCTGTTCCACTATTTCATTAATGTGCAAAGTTTTAGTAGCCCACGCCAATTCGAATTTAATTATAGGCTAAAATTCATACAAATATATTTTGTATTTTACCTTTAAAAAAAAAAAAATATATTTTAGCCGTCTAATTTTGAATGAAAATTGAAGGGTAATGATATGAACCAAAAGACACCAATCATACAATATGCTTCCCTGAAGATGTGAAAAAAATATTGTTAAAATTATCAAAAGATATTTCAATTCATGCCACATGAAGTTTCATGTTATAAATTATGGGTAGTATTTCATTAATGTATTTTAAGACTTTTTATTTACTTCATGATACAGTTACATAATGATTAATTATGGCCATTAAGTACGAAGGTTACAACTCTTGGAATGTCTTTGGTAGTTTCATTTTGAGGCTATATAAAGCCATGTAGGTTGTATTGGTAAGAGACTTGGAAAATACAGTAAAAGAAGCAGTTGTGCTTTTCTTTAGCCAATGAATAAGTTTCTTTGCAATTCTGTATAGTTTAGGTTGCATGTTGAATCATTCAAGCTCAACATTATCAATCTTGGTTGTGGAGTGATTCGAATCTCAATCAAGTGTTCTTGCCTTGAGATATTTGATCAACAAGAATCATTCAAGCTAGACATGATCGATATTGCTTGTGGAGTGATTCGAATCTCAAACAATGTTGTTGCTAACAAGATAATCTGAATCTTAAGATAATCTGAATCTTAAGATAATCTGAATCTTAAGATAATCTGAATCTTAAGATAATCTGAATCTTACTCCCCTTGTAGTGATTCCTTATGTTATGATATGAGGTAAGATATTAACGTTATTTTAAATTTGGTAGGAATGATTTCATGAAATATATAATATTTTTAAGGAAGTTTTAAAATATTTTTTAATTAAAGAAAAAGTATAATTAAGGAAGAAAATAAATTATATGTTTGAACCCATTATTTGTATTTTGTAATGTGAAAATACATTTAAAAAGGAAAAAAAGAAAAAGAAATGGAGCAGTTCAATTGGCCATGCAGCCAATGCCATATCTAGTGTTAGGAAAAACCAAGAAAAGGCCACTACAAATGGTCCCCACCATCAAAGGAAAGCTCTCCATGACCTCCTCCATGTCCGCCGCGTGTCCAGGAAACAAACAATTGGTGACTCTATGGTCAGATAAGGCGATCGCCATGAAAACCATGACCGACATAAGGGCGTGAACAAAATCAGTGAACCCAACTTTGAACCTCTCGTCTTTGGGCACCTCCACCTCCGCCAGCCCTGACTTGAAAACCGCCAGCCCTCTCGGCGTCACCATCCCGTAGTACACTTTCCCGTCCCCGCCTTTGAAACTGTCCGTGAAATGGAACATGAAGCACGACAGGGTGCACAGCCCCAGGAGTACGTTTATCATCATCGTGTTCACCGCCGTGCACTCCCCTTTCCCGGATGCCGACGGCAGCAGCATTTCGAACGTCAGCAGGGTGCCTGTGGGTAGGAAGTTCACTAGCATTGAGGTTCTGGATAGCGTTTTTTGCATCCCTTTTGCCACTGCTCGTCGTTTCCGCCCTCCGCTCGGGTGCCCTGCCGCCACGGCGGAGTCTAGTTGCGGGCTGGAGGAGGAGGGCTCGTTTGGTGGTGTGGCGGTGTAGATTCTAATTCCAACATCTTCATCTGTGCTTATGTGGTGTTCATCCATTTCCATTTTGGAATTTGTTAGAGATTGATGGGTTTGTTCCCATATTTTGGGGAGTTTTATATGAGATTTTTGGAGTAACCGACTCTGGAACGGTTTGAAATTCAAATTTTGTTGGAAAGGACAACCGCCAAATCATGAACTCTTGTGACTACTCACAGAGGCTATTACAATAGTGACGGCTCAATCACAAGAACTTCAAAATTAAGTATGCTTAGTTTTGAGTAATTTTAGGAGTAAAAAGTATTGTTCATGTGAAAAATCGTAAGTAATTAATTTGTTAATAGGAAATGTCAAGTCCATTAGGTGTTGAATCTGAATTTTCAATCTTAATCTAACCAGATATTGTTTTCTTTGGATTTGTATTTTACGGTTTCCCTATTACACACGTCTACTAAAGAGAGACTTCAGACTCTTAGAACTAATATTTCGTTCTTCTTTCTAACTGATGTGAAATCTACTTTTTTTAGGAGGCTCAACGTTCTTGTTGACACATAGTTCGATGTTGTAGTTTAGTAAAAGATTAATAATGGATCGAAAATTGGCAATTCAAATCACTTTTGTTATCGTTGAAGATTGACCTTTCTTATCTTCTCTATGCGCTGAAAATTCAACTATTTTATTTCTTTTGGTAAAGCAACTTCTCTCTCTCTCTTTTCCTTTTTCTTTTTCCTTGTTATTATAAACCAATGAAATAGGTGAAAATAAAGCTATAGTTTGCATTGGGAAAAGGGTATTAACCACATGAATGTGGTGTCTAAGTTCCCTAGATTTCCTCAATTTCATTCGATATCAAAACTATATAGTATAAAACTAATAATGTTTCATATTATTTAGGTTCTATCTCTAACCGATATTATATTTTTTAAATTTGGACTTTGTCCAACTGACGTGGACCTCACACATTTATTCAAATATTTTTCTAAAGTTATTCTCTTTGGTTGGTGCGACAACTCCTAAGCACCCTCTTTTTGACTCTCCTTTTCTCTTTAGACTTTGAAGATTACCATTACTTGGCCCCACCTTCGATTTCACTCGACTTTTCAATATATATATATATTTTTTTTTTTTTTATTTCTCTAAGAAAATTATCCACGTATTAATCACATAAATTAAATGGAATAGAGATATTTTTGAAGGATTCTATTTTTAATTAGAAATATTATAATATTGTTTATTTTAGTGTTATGGATGTATTATGTATGTTAAATCCTTGGAATTTAAAACCTATATTTCACTGGTTTTTATGCTATTTACTTTAGAAGGCCCCTCCAAATTTTGCTTTTCTTTTTTCTCCATCTTTAATTATTGCCTCTTAACTTTTATTTTCCCTCAATTTTTCTATTTTTTATATATGTTTTTAATACAAGTGATATAATATATTGTGTTTAAATCGAAAGCATTGTCATATCCAAAACATTTCTTATAAAAACTTGAATCCTTTTCCTAAGATGTACGTTTTAAAAAGATGATCACGAGATTCCACATCGATTAGAGAAGAGAATTAGTGGATAAAAGCGGAGGACGTCTTAAAAATCATGAGAGAAAGACGGACTAGGGATAAAAGCGGTGAATATGAGTGGATCCCCAAGGCGGGGAACCACCAAACTGTCTATGTTTTCATAAAACATTTGGCCTTACCCACTGCAAAGCAATCTCAGGAATGTCTGACTCTGACCATCTTCTCTCCCTTTTATCTCTCCGCCCTATTTCTCTCTCTCTCTCTCTCTCTCTCTCTCCTTAGCAGCAGCAGCAGCAGCCTTTGACCGTATCTCAGCCCTCCATCTCTGTCTCTCTGTCTCTCTGTCTGTCTCTGTCTCTCCTCCTTCCATTTTCCCACCTTCTTCATTCTCGTCGCTCCCCTCAGCCTCCTGTTTTTCCATAATCTTCTCCTTCCTTCCTTCCTTCCTTCCAATCCTAATCTTTTCAAACAAAACATTTCATCAATTTTCCAAATGGGTTTCCTTTCATTTCATTTCTCCGATGTTTAAAACCATTTGTTTGTAATGAATGACCATCCAAACCATACTCCAAACCCCTGCTTTTCTCTCCCTCTGCTTCTCTCTGCGTCTCTCTCTCCCTCCATCTCCATCTCCATCTCCAGCTTCGGATCCATTTCCTTTCTTTCATTCATTTTCCTCTCCCATCTCCCACTTACTCAAAACCTTCACCATTTTCACGCAAAAGGGTTACTAAATTAGAACCCCAATTACCAATTCCAAACCCCATCACACAATCGGCCAAAATCTCCAACCCTCGCCCCTTCTGGGTTCGCTTTTTCATGTCTGAACCATTGCGATTTTCATTTCCCAATTTTTACTGATTCTTCTTCTCCTTAATGGGAAATGTAACCGGCAGTGTCGCTGCGAAATTTGCCTTCTTCCCTCCTGACCCTGCCACCTATGACGTTTACAGAGGCGAGGATGGACGCCTCGCCTTCTCCGGCGTCTCCGCCGATAGCAACATGAACGTTCATTTGCTTGATACCAAGGCCGGGAACAGGATCGTCGCTACCTTCTGGAAACACCCTTTTGCCCGATTTACGCTTCTTTATTCCCATGGGAATGCCGCTGACCTCGGTCAGATGCATGAGCTCTTCATTGAGCTCAGAGCTCATCTCCGCGTCAACATTATGAGGTACCCCTTTTTTGGTTTTGACATTTTTTCATCATTTCTGATTGCTTTGATTCCTTTATCTGGCGTTGTTTTGTTGTTTGGTTTGGTTTGGTTTGTGTAATTTGTCACAAATTTGAAATTCCTATCCTCAATCTTTTTGTTACCAATAGCTTGGCTTTGTCTTGTTATATGTTGGAGTCTATTCATGTCACTTCGTATTGTGAGTTGATTTCAGCCAAAAAGCTAAAGAAAGGGTCGAACCAGTCACATCATTGTCGACAAAACTCTGAAATCTTCAAACATGTCTCTATGTTCATTCTGTTTTCCTCCTTCCATTTACATACGCAGCCATTACATTCCAATTCACCGTGGCATGTTACCAATAATATATTTTGTGTTGAATTTCAGCTATGACTATTCGGGGTACGGCGCATCGACCGGTAAGGTAAGCCATTCTATTCCTTTTCATTGCTTCAGAACTTTTTGGAGCTTCTCTTGCTGTGGAATTGTGGGCTCAAAAGATTTACTATGCCTCTGAACTTGTTCTGCACACTTTCTTTTGGTTGCAACTGGCTTGAAAATGATGCTTCTACGGTTTATATCACTGCGGTCCTGGGGGACACTACATTTATGCCTGTTGTTCTGTCCTTTTCCATCACTGATAAATGGTCCGTTTCTGGTTTTGATAGCCATCTGAATTCAATACATATTACGATATAGAAGCTGTTTACAACTGTTTGAAGAGTGATTATGGGATCAAGCAAGAAGAATTGATATTATATGGCCAATCTGTGGGGAGTGGACCGACGTTACACTTGGGGTCTCGATTACAAAGACTAAGAGGCGTCGTTCTCCATAGCGCCATACTTTCGGGCATCCGAGTATTGTATCCTGTCAAAATGACATTTTGGTTCGACATTTTCAAGGTGAGCTTCACTTGGTTCATATGTGTATGTCCTATTATTCGTCATCTGTGTTATACCGACTACTCGGTCACGTATTGATGTGTTGTATTTTCAGAACATAGACAAAATAAGGCTGGTGACATGTCCCGTGTTAGTCATACATGTAAGAAAGATTGTCCATTCCCTAGTTTTGTGTTGTTGGGTGATGCAGGCCTCTACTAATTTGATGAATGTGCAGGGAACAAATGATGATATTGTTGATTGGTCCCATGGAAAACGACTATGGGAGCTCGCGAAAGAAAAATACGACCCGTTATGGGTGAACGGCGGGGGACATTGTAACCTCGAGACATATCCGGAGTACATTAAGCACTTGCGCAGGTTCATCAACGCAATGGAGAAGCTCTCAGCTAAGCAAACGGCAACGAAACAACTCACTTCGACCCCGAGTATTACAGAGGAGAAACATAACAAATGCTTGAGATTTGGTAAAAAGTAATGATTTGGTTTGCCATGGTTGATGTAGGGATTCAAAACGAGATAGACAGAAGTGTTGGACATGAAGGCGCTCAGGTTTGGTTGTAGAATCCAGATTAGTATAAGTTTCTGAGACAAACTCTGTTCATAATCTTTGTTATGGAACAAAATGTAGATCTGGGTTTCACTTGTTAAATTGAAGCAAAGCATTGAGCTATGCTATGCTGTTCCAGAGAGATCATAATGGGGGCTCTTTCCTTTCCCTCTGTCGCATGATCTTGTCTTACACTGTCTTAAACAACATAAATGAGTAGAATTTTCACTTCCCTTCTCTTTTCTGGGTATTTAATACAACATTATGTATTGTATCAGCTTTGTTCTTACCCAATTCTTAGTTCTAAATTTATTTTCCGCTCACATATCATCGCTCTGCTGTGTCTAGCCCGTCCTCTAGGCATCTTTGGAAGGTTGAGAGTGTGACAGCTTACGCACTTTTTTTTATTCTATAGGGTTTAATCATTGCAGGGTTTGGTGGCCCAAAGTTAACTAGGCTTTGCCAAAAGGCCTCATCTTTATCAGCCCGGCTCGTGAGGAGTCCCTCCCCCAATGGGGTTCCAAACCTCGGCTCGTGAATTAATTTTTTTTTTAAAAAAAAAAACATGATTGTTCTTTAACTTCAAACGCGTCAATCAGCGAGAGGTTTTCACACCCTTATAATGAATGTTTCGTTCCCCACTGAGAGATCTCACAATTCACTCCATTGGGGGCCTAGCATCCTCGCGGGTACACTGCCTGGTGTCTAGCTCTTATACTATTTGTAACTACTCAAACCCGATATTGTCTGCTTTGGTCTGTTATGTATTACTGTCAGTCTCATGGTTTTTAACATGCGTCCGTTGGAGAGGGGAACAAAATATTCTTTATAAGGGTGTTTACTGAACACATTTTAAACCTTGAGAGAAAGCCGAAAGAGACAATATCTATTAATGGTGGGCTTGGTCAATTACAAATATATCAAAGCTAGACATCAGGACCAGTGATGACTCTAACTCTCAAGGGAGTGGATCAAGGACACATTGCTTATAGTCTCTCCCTAGCAAACGCGTTTTAGGACGGTGAGACATATGACGATACAAAACGGGCAAAAATGGACAATATCTACTACCGATGGGCTTGAGCGGTTACATATACAGTTTATCAAAACAAAAACTATTATTATAAACATTAACATTAGTATGATATTAAAAAAAAGTAAAGTAAAAGTTTAGGAGTTAAGGGATTGAATTAGTTTGGTCCGCAAGTATGGGGGGTTGAGAAGACAGGGTGTTAATGTGTCACGAGTAAAGGAATCAAATTTAAAAAAAAAAAAAAAAAAAAAAAAAAAAAAAAAAAAAAAAA
>NW_019268519.1:2291828-2333439 GCF_002738365.1 Cucurbita moschata | reverse complement strand
AAAAAAAAAAAAAAAAAAAAAAAAAAAAAAAAAAAAAAAAAAAAAAAAAAAAAAAAAAAAAAACACCAAATTGTTGAAAATGTCAAAGCAGTTGTGGGTTGTACTTAGCTGGCCTCAACCCCAACACTCCTCATCCCTTTTTCTCCAGCACTTCCCCCCATTATTTTAATACTCATCCCTCCATCTTCACCACATGCTTTGCATCATCCTTATATGTAATACATCTCCGATTTCACGTTCCACCTCGCTTCTAATAGTAAAAATTATCCCTACAAATCAATACGAGTTCTTTTAACATGTTTTGTTCCTATGATTGAGCCACTGGAAAAAGAAGGTGCATCTTATTGATATAGGTACAACTTTCATTTCTCATGATCACTCTCATTCTAATATAGTCTCGGTTCCTTCATGTACTTTTTCTTTACTCGAGTATCACATGCCCACCAACTTCCACCTTAGTTCGTCCCCGAACCACATTTTACTGGAAGAGATATCGCTATGGATTTAGCACCTGATAACCCTAACATTCTTTTCCATCCCCTGTAATATGGTTATATTATCTACTCCTCTCGAGTCGTTTTAGTTTAACTTCTTAACATGTTTATCTGGATATAGTTAGTTTAAATGATTAAATGATAGAGACATGATTTCTAAGTATACATTTTATCTTCGGTCACTTCCTTTGCTTTTTCAACTCTATTATGTTTTTTTATTTTATTTTTAATGTATTAGACAAGTACACTACATGTAGTAACTTTTTATTCAATAACTTCCTTCACTCTATATTTTCAAACATTTATTTTTTTTAAAAAATTAATAAAACGTATTTCTAAATTTTTAAAGGTAAATTCATTTTTTGCGAAAAAAAAAAAAAAAAAGTGCATACGTGTTTGGGGTAACATATAATTGGGTGGGACCCACAAAGAATTATTAAAACCAATAGGGTGTTGAAACGTGGCAGAGGATTGACGTGTATTATTTGTGGACCTCGTGGTTTCTGTCCCATTTATACGTTTGTTACTTTTAGTTATAAATAAATTATTGGACTTTTTTCGGCGATTGAACAACACGCGCCACCATTTTTCCAATTACCATAACCTAAAATAAATTAATGCAACTTGTAATTGAAAAAACGGTTAAAATTTTGTAAGGAAATAATATACTTACTATATAATATTACTTGGAGAAACGAATTATTTCCTCCCACTTGTAAATTTTAATAATTAAAAAAAGACAAATTTAATAATTTATAAAGAACTCAAATTCATCAATTTGATTATTAAATCTTGGGTGTTCGTCTTTTTCACATCATGAGAGACATTGGATAAATCCAAAATTTTCATAAAGTTTTCAACTTTTTTTAATTTTTTAATTTTTTAATTTTTTAATTTTTTTTTTAGGGTTCATCAGAAGTGGATTCAAATGGGCGAAATCATTTAACTCATTTTCGGTTTATGGCGAATCAATCAAAGGAATTAGCTTCGTTTAAGGAATATAATCATGATTTACCAAAACAAGAAAAATGAAAAGGAATTAACATTCCCTTTTTAAAGCATTAATAATTACTGGATTCTAAACAGGATTTGAAAACGAGGAAGAAGGTATGTTTTGAATTTGGACTAAATTGCTCTTAAATATTCTGGAAAAGATTAAAAAAATATATATTGAATTAATGAGATTTTTGATGGGCAAGTAAGTAACAGCAGAATTTGATTAAACCCTTTGTGGGTGAGGAAAGATGGAAGCATTAAGTTTGACTCTACGCCCAATGGCCCCTTCACCTCCATTCTTCATACTCGTCTGTTTATGGACATTAGACTTCCACTTTCTGTACATACGGATTGATGGGAGAGAGAAAGTGGAACAGAGTTTACCTTAAAGCATTTATAATAAGACAATGAGGGGGAAAACAGCCATGGGTTTCGATTAAAAGCATTTCTGTTTTATTGGATTCAATTGAATTTGTTCTTCCTTCCCTGTGTTTTGGGCCATTCTATAGCTATTCTTCTGCTGCTCATCTCCTTTTCGCCCAATCAATTTCTTCTTCTAACCTCTTTTCCCATCTGGGTCTTTGGAAAATCGATAAGGGGGCTCGGAAAACATTGTACCCACATCGAGATTTTCGACTTCTCTCTTTTTCTGTCAAGTTTTAACGAACCCCTTTTTCTCTCCTTTCGCCATGACTGTGGAGGCTCATTCGGTTACTTCTGTCGGTGATGATGGTGCCACTGATCGTTTTCCTGTTGGGATGCGTGTTCTTGCTGTTGACGACGACCCTATTTGTCTCAAAGTGCTTGAAACTCTCCTCCGTAGATGCCAATACCATGGTTTGTTCTCCCTCTAATCTTTCTTACCTATTTCACTTGCGTTTAATCTGCTTTCATCAGTCAAATCCATTTGCTCCTCCCCTATTGGTGAAATCTCAGGAACAATTTGGGGGGTTTTGGTTCTGTTGACTAATTTTGCTTGGTGGGATTCTTTTAGAATATGAGAATCGTAGCTTCTTGAACTGTGTTTTTGGGATTTTGGGTGTTGAAATCTTCCAAATGGTTGGTTGTTGGTGATTTAGATGTGGGGTTTTTTTTGTTTTGCTTTTCTTTTCTTTCTGCAGTTACCACGACGAAGCAGTCCATTGAGGCTTTGAAAATGTTGAGAGAAAATAGAAACAATTTTGACTTGGTTATCAGTGATGTGAACATGCCTGATATGGATGGTTTCAAGCTTCTTGAGTTGGTGGGGCTTGAGATGGACCTACCTGTGATCAGTAAGTTTCTTTCTCATGATTCACGACATCCTATGCCTTTATTTCATCTTGTCTTGTTTTAGATACCAACGTCATTTTTTAGGATCAGTTTGTTTCTGTTTCTTGTTTTTTTATGGTTGTGTTGCTGAATAGCTGAAATTAATGTGGTCTCTTTATTGCTACGATTATTTGAACTGCACTAATTGTCTTGTTCTTCAGAGTAGTTCGTTTGGTTATTGACTTTTCATTTGTATGATGATGGTGTCTTTCTTCTTCTCTAGTGTTATCAGCACATAGTGATACTGAGCTTGTTATGAAGGGGATTTCGCATGGGGCATGTGATTATCTGTTGAAACCGGTTCGAATCGAGGAGTTGAAGAACATTTGGCAGCATGTGATTCGGAGGAAGAAGCTCGAACCGAAGGCAAAGAACAAGTTCCCTAGTGAAGATAAGGCTCGAAATGGAGGCAGTGAAGGTGAACAAGGTTTCTCATCAACCAGTAATGCAGACAATGCGAAATTCAATAGGAAGCGGAAGGACCAAGACGACGATGACGATGAAGATGGAAAGGATAACGGGCTTGATAATGACGACCCCTCGAACCAGAAGAAGCCTAGAGTAGTGTGGTCGGTTGAGTTGCACAAGAAATTCGTCTCAGCGGTTAATCAGTTGGGTCTCGAAAGTAAGTTGGTGCTCAAAACTAAGTTAGTTCATCTGTGTCTCCAAATCTAACAATTTTCTTCACTCTTTATCAGAGGCTGTGCCTAAGAAAATCCTGGATCTGATGAATGTTGAAGGACTTACCAGAGAAAACGTAGCAAGTCATTTGCAGGCATGAATCCTCCCTTTCCTACACTTAGTATTACTTGACTGATTTATGACTTTGCAAAGATTCAACCAGAAAACAAGATGGAGCTAAGAGCGTCTATGTTGTATTGCAGAAATATAGGCTTTACCTGAAAAGAATCAGCAATGTGGCATCCCAGCAAGCTAACATGGTTGCTACATTTGGGAGTAAAGACGGTGCGTTCATGGGGATGGGTTCACTCGATGGATATGGAGATTTACATGGCTTTGCAGGAATGGGACGGCTTCAAAACTCTTCGTTATCATCTTATTCACCTGTTGGAATGCTTGGAAGATTGAACTCCCCGGCTGGAATGAGTCTGCGTGGAATCACCTCTTCTGGACTGATACAGCAAAACTCCAAAAATTTGAACTCCGCCATTAGTAACCTTGGGAAGCTCCAGCCAACTACTATGCTGCCTCCTAACCAACCTACTAATCTGTTGCAAGGAATTCCGACGTCGCTCGAGCTCAGCCAGCTGCAACACAGCAAGTCCACCATTCCTATTGGAGACTTCAATATAATAAATGAGACATCTGGGTTTGGAGTTCCCAACAGTTTCCCTGATAGTAGAGTGAATATTGGAAACTCAACCAATTTGGTTTCGACTGCCCCGTTGATGTTACAAGGAACCATGCCAACATATGGAAACCAGACTTCCCTTAGAGTAGATCCGCTGAATGGAGAAACTTTTGACGTAGACATTGGTGGTTCAAATTTTTTGGATCCTGATCCTTCTAATGGAACCTGGCAGGGAGCAGCACAATTGTCTAGATTCTCAGCCACTTCTTTGAATCAAAATCAAGCCTATCCTAATGATCAATTCAATGCAATAAACTCGAGCATTTCTTCGACCCCCTCAACGTTTGGGAATGTCTCGGTCGATTTTTCCTCGAGAAATGCAGTTGCAGCTCCCTTGCAGGATTCAAGAGATATGCAGTGTCAAGCAGGGGTAGTTGGCAGTGTTATTCAAACTATAAATACCATGCCGAAGCAGAGTTGGGAAGAGCTTAAACACGATTACAGTCGAAATGTGCAGCATAATCTTGGTGCAATCAATTCTCTGGTTTCTGGGAATGAGACTCTAAACCCCTTAAGCCAGAGTTTCAATCAGAATAATCTAATATATGATAGAAAGGTCAGTTCATCTTTGATGGTTCCATCAAATGCTGCTCCACTGTCCTTCGCTCAACATAACATGGTCGAAAAATTGGGTCCTAACACGAAGACGAATGTGGATGGCAACTATCTGTTGAACCAAACAAAGTCACACGATGGGTCGACTCAGGGCAGTTCCGAGTCCTTGGATTATATAATGAACGCGATGATCAAACGGGTATAGTCACCTTTCTTGCTAAATTTTTAGATACTTCATTCAACTTTTCCATTTTTCCAAGTTAACTTTATATGAAAATTCTCATCCTTGTCGAAATTGGTACATCTGACATAATTATATAGACATTCTTTTGAATGGCAATGCTGTTTCCCCAAACTCCTCTGTTATGGACGATCAACTTGTTACTTGCTGTTATAGTTAATACAAATACAGATCATCTTACTGCAATCAAGTTTTCCAAACAAGGAAAACGGCTAAAAGATCCCATGTGATTCTTCTATGTAATGATATAACGAACTGCTATAGTTGTACCAAAAGATTCCATTAGTTAAGATCAGAAAACATCGTACAAACATATAAACCTCATTTGATCAAGCAAACTTCTTGCATGCATCATAAACAGGTCGATTCATGGGCCATTTGTTCATCGAATGCAGTAGTTGTTGATTTTAGATCATGTTATATATTCATTCTGATCACTTCAATGAAAAATTTGTGTTGATAGATTTTCTATTACCATTGTTGTTAAGGTCTTAGATCGTTCTATGTATCTGTGTTGTGCATTTTTCCTGATCATACAGTGACAGGATTCTGCAAAATGATTCAGGAACAAAATGAAATACCAGAAGTGAATGGAGAGTTTGGATTTGATAATTTCTCTCTAGGATCGTGTATTTGAGACCTGTATCTGCTGTCTGCTGGATGGAACGCAGCATCACAGTGATCTGAAAGCAGTTTCGTGTACCATTATGTAGTTTTTCGTCGGTTCAGTTCGGTTTCTGGCTGCGAGGTTGTTCCATCTCTGTCTGTTCATCCATTTACTGATGCAAAACATCTCGTTTCAAGGTTGTTATTACAAAGCAGCAGACATTGTCCTTATCCTTGTTCATAGAATAATGACGGGACAACTTTGCAGCTTTCTCTTAGCTTTTTCTGTTTCATATGCCTTGTTGTCCTTGAGAGAGAAAGTTGCTTGAAACGTAACATGGGGAAGCCTATTATTGTGTGATTAATTAAAGTAATGCAGATTTACAATGCTTCTTTCATTTGGGGAAAGCTTGGAGCGCCAACAATGGCGCCACACGACAGTTGTAAGTTAAGCTAAGCATTGTCGTAACCTTAATACTTTTTCTTAAGCAATAAATTCTGAAATAATCACAAACCCAACAGCCATGTTTCAATTCATCCCACTATTAATTTGAAATAGTCTACAAAAGAGTTCTTATTCTTCCTGTCATAGTCAAAGCTCCTGAAAAAGGAGGAGCAGTGTTCTTATAGCAGCAGAAAGGTTACCTTTTTCTTTTCATTGTTTATCCTTCTGAGCGGATCAACACTCCTATCCATTTATCATGAACGATTTCTTGCATAAGGGTCTAGATATGGTTGTGAATTCATCAAAATCCTTGTGGGTTAAGCATAAAAATGAAGAACATCAGAGAAAACGACATTTTCACATTACAGAACAGAGCATGTTACATCAAGAAGCCGTGGGGAAAAAGCCAACCAAAAGGGTGTGGTCTAAGAAAATCTGAATAGCCCTACCACAGCCACAATAGTCTTAGATTCTAGAAACCACCAATCCAAATCTAGAAGTTTTTACTTTTTATCTCAACCAATCAGCCACATGGCCCCGCTGAATAGACCTTATAGATAAGCATCCACACAACACTTCACAAGCAATCCTCTGTCTACAAATATCTTCAGCAGAAACCCAAATCTGTGTCTCTCAGATTTGAAACAATGGCAAAGACAGAGATGGAAGTGGTGAAAGGATTAGATCTTGAGAAGTACATGGGAAGATGGTATGAGATAGCTTCAATTCCATCGAGAAATCAGCCAAAGAATGGTGTGAACACGAGGGCTAATTATGCACTCAAGGAAGATGGAACTGTGAATGTGGTGAATGAAACTTGGAGTGATGGAAAGAGAAGTTCTATAGAAGGTGTGGCTTATAAGGCTGACCCTTCCAGCGAGGAGGCCAAGTTCAAGGTCAAATTCTATTTGCCTCCTTTTCTTCCAATCATTCCAGTTGTTGGGAATTACTGGGTTTTGTATATTGATGGTGATTATCAGTATGTCCTGGTCGGAGAGCCTTCGAGGAAGAATCTTTGGGTATGTTTTCAGAATCATTCTTCTACTGTTCCTCATTTTTTCAGCATATTCATATCCTAGGCTTGTGTTTTGGGACCTTCGATTTTTTTATTTTTAAGTTTATCGAATTACTTACATTGAAAGATTGAATGATCGACTTTTAAATTACAAACAAATGCAGACTCAAAAGGATTAGTTGAGAGTCTTTACAGAACGATCTGACATTTTTATTCAAAAGAGACATTTTGATGCGTACTAACCTTTTCTCTTCCTGTGGCTAAGTTTGACTTCTTTTTAATCTATCAATTAGTTTTCTAATTTGACGTAAAGAGAAAGAAAAGTTAATCTTAGCACGTAAGTTTGACTTCAAATTAAAAAAGGGGTCAACAAGATTAAAACAAATTCCCCCTAAATTGTACTCAGCAATCTGTGGTGTATTGTCAGATATTGTGCAGAAACGCTCATCTTAACGAGGAGATATACAATCAGCTGCTTGATAAAGCCAAGGAAGAGGGTTATGATGTAAGCAAACTGCACAAGACATCACAGAGCGATCCTCCACCAGAAGATGAAGGCCCCAAAGATACCAAAGGCATATGGTGGATCAAATCCCTTCTGGGAAAATAAAGTATTCACAGAAGCTTCTGTTTATATCATAAAAATCCTACCAGTTGTGTTCAAATGTTGGTTTGTAAGTACATGTGATATGTCTCTCACTAAACAATGCTTTAAATAGACCGGGGTTGTTAGTAAGATTTAGTACATGGATCGAAATGTGATTGCACGTGGCAACTCGCTAGACGTTAATCAGCAGCAGCATATGAAGAAGAAGGATCCAACAGAAAAACTAAAGCAGCATAAGAATGGAAATAATAAACTTTGCATTGACGATGGAAACAAGCACGTGTAAACTAACACCAATGTAGAAGATGAAAAACGTCAATATATATATATATATATACGAGTAGGATGTACGCCCAACATTCTGTTCCCCCATCTTTTAAACAACAAACGAGGATAAAATTCACAAGATTCAGCGGAGCAAACAAATTGAAAGGATATAATCATATTACAATCATCAATTTTCTGGTTCATCTTCTATGTGATGCCATCAAAAGCTTACAATATGGTACAACACTGGTTGGTCTTTTTAGCTTGTTTGTAGAACATCTGTTTATTCACAGGCGAGCAAGAGTTTAGATAGGTTCTTCAGATAATGGAAATAAATCAGATGCTTAATCATAACATTAGTTGAGCAAGTTGCAAGAAAGTACACTATTCATAGACCAGGAGAAAAACATATGTACTACGTTCAACTAGTAATGTATCATCGCATACCTGTGATGCTGCACTGAGATCCGAGCTCTTCTCAACCAAACTGTCCAACTTTTCACCACGTGCGAGCACGCTGTCAATGGTCTTATGCTGTATTTGGGAGGGAGAAAGATATCATATGAAAATTAATCAACTAGAAAAAAAAAAAAAAAAAAAGAAGTGGTTTACAATTCAGGAAAATGAAAGCTGGCATTGAAATGCATACAGAAAGTTTGCATCATACCCTGTGCAAAACAACTTAATCTTATCCAGGCAAGAAAAATATGTTAATGTGACAAAGGACTAAAGGTTACATGTATTCAGAGGGCAGAGACTGACAATGAAGTTTTGCAATAATGAGATGCGAACAGGCACAAATTCACAAGACCACTGCATCTGTAATAAGACTTACGAGAATAATTTTGGTTTCGTCCAACTCCCTCTGTATTTTCAACAATTTATCTGCCTCCGCAGGGTCCTGGACAATAATTAAATGAAAGGTTATAATTACATATTTGTGGTTGAGGTGGGGGAATGAGGCCAAAATATATAGTATGCAATAATGTCCATAATTAAATAAATGCTGAAAGTGGATCTATAAACCTGGAATTTGGTTAAAGCTTCAGTCAGATATGGCCATGGTTGAGTGTTATCCGCTTGTGCAGTTCTCCATGTTTCACCGAAGTTTTTTTGGTACTCATCAACAACCTGTGAGAAATCAATGTATATAAACAATAGATACAATCATGCATAAACCAATACACAGGCCACTTATATTATACTCGGAAGGACTAAGAATTACTAAGATCAATATCCTTCCATTCATCCATACATCATAATAGTTCACTACTTTAATCATGGAATACGTAATAAGAAAATAAAACTAATCTTCATACTGAAATGTGCTCCATTACACATTACATGAGCCTGATACAGCGTAAATCCATCAAGTTATTAAATGAGACGTCGATAATTAGCCTATTAGTTTGCTCTCTCTTAAAGAGCAACTCATCAATGCCAAAATCGCACAAAATATTTAATTACATAGGAAAAGAAAGAGTACTCTACAGCAATATTGTTAAATGAGAATAAGAACGACTCTCACCTGATTAAGCAGAGAAAATGCGCTTCGAACTGGGTAGTGTTCATCCATAAGCCCCAAAGCACAAAGACCATTTCTATTGTAACAATGCACATTGTACTCTACAAAATTTCAACCGATCCGTAGAAAATTTTATAAAATATAACATATTAATAACTGAAGCAGGGCAGACGTTAAGTGGTAAACCAACATTGCAAAACATCTTTAACACTGACTTGAAGGTAGAAAAGAACATGAAAGAAAGACAAATAGTAAAATAGCCGACCTCGTACCAAAACAACTATAATTAGAAAATAAACACGAGGTGCTTGATTACAATTTCACCTATTGAAATAAAACAAGAAAGCTAAAAGAACGGTAAGAAATTCAAAATCTTCTCGTAAACCTTACACTACAGTTTCAAATTTCAACTTGTATCAAATTTCACTGCCTATAGACGACCGGCCCAAATAAATCCCCCTATACAAATTCAGATTGCATCGTCCAAATGCAATCTACTGCATAAAAACAAGGTAAGAAAGATTTCACAAAAACAATCAGGCTGATCAACTGAGGTACCTATAACAGAACAAGGCCACAGCTAGCAGATATTGTCCGTTTTGGTCCGTATGCATCATTGTCAACCTCACGGTTTTTAAAACATGTCTGTTAGGGAGAAGTTTTCACACCCTTATAAGGCATGCTTCATTCCCCTCACCAACCGATGTGGGATCTCACAATCCACCCCGCTTGGGGGCCAACGTCCTCGCTGGCATACCGTCCAATGTCTGGCTCTTATACCATTTGTAACAGCCCAAACTCATCGTTAGCATATATTGTCCTCTTTGGGCTTTCCTTTATGGGCTTCCTCTTAAGATTTTAAAACACGTCCACTAAGGAAAGGTTTCCACACCCTTATAAGAAAGGCTTCGTTTCCCTCTCCAAACTCATCTGTCCTCTTTGGGCTTTCCTTTCCGAGCTTCCCCTTAAGATTTTAAAACGCGTCCACTAAGGAGAGGTTTCCACACCCTTATAAGAAAAGCTTCGTTTCCCTCTCCAACCAATGTGGGATCTCACAATTTACCCCCCCCTTTGGGGGCCAGCGTCCTCGCTGGCATACCGCTCGGTGTCTGGCTCTGATACCATTTGTAATGGCCCAACCCATTGCTAGCATATATTGTCCTCTTTGGACTTTCCTTCCGCGCTTCCTCTTAAGTTTTTAAAACGTGTCCACTAGGGAGAGGTTTCCACACCCGTAAGAATGTTTTGTTCCCCTCTCCAACCGATGTGGGATCTCACAGTACCCGCCTAAACCAAAAGTGAAAAAAGGAGATCATCACGGGGCATTACTTGGTATATATGGTCTTTTGGGGTTTTATTATATCTCTCGTCACTCAAATTTCTTTGCGTGGTATCACATCCTCTCCTATCATAATCTACAATCATATATTCCTACTAACTAATATAGACTTTCTATCTGCCTATAATCCGATCGGCATACAGAATTAAAAACCTTCGAATATGAAATTGATTTGAAAAAATAAAAAATGAAAAAAACCAAGGCAAAACCCAAATTCAAAAGCGAAACTCCAATTACAGCAACAAAGCATCAGGAAAGAACAACCCCAACATGACGATTCAAACAGAATGGAAGAAACATAACCCTAATAAAGAATTAACAACAGAAAAGGCATACCTTCGTGTTGAACGGATTGACGCTGGTCAGGTGGGGTACGCTTAGCAACGGTTCGACCAACGAAACAGATGAACTCCCTAACGCTTGGTCTCTGAAAGTAACCGAAATGACTCACATCGGAGGCGTTGGCCAATATAACCGGATCGGATCCTTCCGGGTGGCATTTCAAGACCAGCAACGCTGTGATCTTCATCTTCTTCACAAAACTCAACGCCTCCTTTACCCCTCTCTGTTCGGTCTCTCTCTCTCTCTCTAAAAGGGGTGAAGAAATGGCAAACGAAACGCAGGGTTTGTACATAAATTTGTAAAATGGGCATTGGGAGGAAAATCTGCTGCAGTGTGGTCTATTTTACAATCATGGAACTGCTTACGTGGCAGAACATGAATGCGCCGGCAAATCAAATCAAATCAATCATTAAATTAATTGAGAAACATATTCTTCGTATGCTACCCCTAACCCACACCATACAAAAACGTTTTTCTTTTCCTTTTTCTTTTCACTTTTAAACATTATCCTTTTCTATTTATTCAATCATCGCTAGAACTCTTTTTGAAATTATTTATAAGAAAATTAATCATAAAATAATACACCAAATATTTTGAAAAATCATTTTCCACTTTTTTTTTAAACAATATAATAATTTAAAATACTATTTTAGTCCATATAGTATATCAACGTCAATCTATTCCAATACCTTAAAATTATGGACATACTTCACGGAAAAAAAAAAAAAAAATAGTCTATTAGTTTTTCTTATGTAACTTTTTAAAATATGTTCCCAATCGATCTTAATGTGGAGTAAGAATGGGATCACGTTCATTTATGTCAAAGGGGTTAACTTTGAGAATGAGCAAGCTGTGAAAATGCAACTCATCTTCATTGTAATGTTAGTGGCAAACTGAGTATATAGCACATTTCTAAGACTAAGATGTCCTAAAATAAACATGTTGATGTTCCTCAGTCGAGCGCTTTCCGACGAATTAGAAGGCAATAATCATACAAGTGTGTCTAGAAACGCATTCTACGCCGCTTTCGGTAATCAATTCAATGTTACATCTCTTGCTGGTAGTATATACAAACACCGTAGAAAAGTTGCTCCTGGAGATGATAATATGGTTACAAAATAATATATTGACCAAGAGAGGGAGAGAGATGAGGCCTTCATTGCTTGGTATCACCCTCCTTTAGAAGCCACTCCAAGTTGAGGCATTGCATTCTCAATGGATCTGAGCACGGCTCGGAGGCCTCTTATCATATGGAGCTTCCCTTAAAAGAAAGAAACGCCACAAATTACGACCAAATAGTTTTGTTATTTTAACCATCAACTACCAATCCACCTTCGTTTTCGAGCAGGTCGTTCTGGTTTAATCTCTGAATCTGCAGGAGCGTCGCTTTTGGAAGAAGGCAGTGCTTCATTCTCCATCTTTTTGATCACCAAAGCCTCTTTCTCACTTGGCATTGGAAGCTTGAAGCGCTCGCTTCTCTTCTTCAACTTTTCGACCGTGTCCATATGTCTATCTTCCAATACTTTTGTATCAGAAGCGCAACCTTTCGAATCCAGATCGCCACTATCTTTCTTTTCAGCCAGATGGTAGTTGTCGCCAGCCTCAGCCCCCTTCAACGAGTCATCTGGATGTTTGCTGCCTTCTGAAGATCCACCATTGTTGTTCTCAATTTCTTTAGACAGTAATGCAGACGATGACTTGCTGTTCATATTGAACTCCCTCTCTTTGTGACTTGTCCAACGTTCTAATTTAGAGCGCCCCCGCCTGGAATCTTGCTGCTCATCGCCTGAGGAAGCGTTATCAGTATGTTTTCTAGACCCATGATGGTGAACTGAATGCTCCAACTCTCCATGATCATCAGAACCTTTCAAGGCCTAGAGTGAAGCAAAAAATTATAGGAAAAGGTCCATAATGAAAACAGACAATAGTTACAAGGAAATCTCTCCACTTAAACCACCAGAGTGCTTAGCTTATAAGGAATGCCAGGAACCAGTAAGGAAATTCGACCGCACAGCTAAATCAAATGGTGAACAGTTCATCGAAAACAAGTAGAATAATCGATTTCAAATAAAGCTTATTAGAAAAAGAGAGAAAGAGAGCCAAAATTTTGCTTTTTTATTATTTATTTTAATTAAGAAATATTGAGATCATGAGCATACCATCTGACTCCTATGGTTGTTTTGGTTCTCTTGGGTTTTCTTGGAAGGACCTAAAGCATTGTAGTCGCTGCCATCTACTTCTCTGTTCTTCATCTTGCTCTCTTTTTGCCTCTTATCATATGTTCTCTGGTTATCAAAAGCATTAACAGCATGTCTTTCACTAGTAGACTTTTCCAGCCTAGATCTTCTATCCTCGGTACTAGGTAGATTTCGCCTTGAATAGGCATCCTCACGTCCTCGGCGAGAACTTTCCTCCTCTATTCTATCCCTCCTCTTATTTTGTTCGCTGTGACGCACCACATCTTTTACTGGGTACTCTTTTTCAGAAACTTTATTGTCATCCTTCACCCTAACATGGCTCCCCCATGCTTTCTCTTCGGCTCCGTGCCCACCCCTGACAGAGCTCCTTCCTTCATCTCTATCTCGCTTGGATAGATTTTCCTCACGAGGTTGTTTCAATCTATGCCAATCCTCCTTATCTCTCTGCCTATCACCTCTTTCTCTTTGCAACCACTCCTCTTTGTGCCCTACAGAATGGTGATCACCAACGTTATCCCTAACTCTCAGTAGATCATCTCTCTTTTGTGGTTCAAACACTTCATCTCTTTCCCGTTTCCGGTGGCTTTTACTCTCTCTCTTACCATGCAAGATATCATCCTTGTCCATATGATCTCGCCTCAGATGTTCATCATCTTTCCTTTTCTTGTTATAATAGCTATCCACATTTTCATATCTATTCTTCAAACTGTCATCTCTTTCCCTATGCCTTGAGCTAACACTTTTATCATAATGAGCCCTATAGCTTCCATTATCTAACTTTTTGGTTAGATGGCGGTCATCTTTATCACCTCTCTCCATTTCACGAATTTTGCCCCTATGCCTAGATCCTGTTTCATCATCATGCTCCCTCTTTCTTGTTTCTTCAGTTCTTGCTTTTCTGTAATAAGGATCATCATCTCTTCTTTGCCAAGTAGCTTCAGCATTACTCCTCTCCTTTCGCCGATCAAAACCATCAGGTTTCAAATGATGCTGATGAGCCAAGCTGGGATCCCAGTCTCTGTATGCATAAGCATCTTTCCTCCCCTTAACTTCCATTCGGTTCCTTTCGTCTTGTTTGTCTTCATTATCTCTTCTTCGAAAATTCTGTTCGTTTTCATCATGGTACTTCTTAACACTCCCCATGCTTGACGAGCGTCTATTTTGAAATACTTCCTCCTCAACCCCATCCTGCCATTTCTGATAATCCCTGCTACTCCCTGATCGTGTTTTTCTATTTTCACTACTTGCAGCCTTCGAGTCTTCATCGTCATCTTCTTTGTGCATAAATGGTTCAACTATAGGACCCAGTTTCTCATTATTCTCCATTACTTCGTCATCTCTATCATTTTTACTAGTGGTGCTGGTTGAAATGAAATTCACATTCTCCTGATCAATTCCAGTATTTCTGTCAGCCTCAATGAGCTCATCATGTTCAGCATCCTTGTCCTCAGCACTACACTCCTGGGCAACCTCAACCATTACAGGAGATGATACTTGTGGACTACGTTTACCATTCAAACTTCCAACAGATCCCTCCTGACTGTCAAAAGATTTACTAACTCGCGAGTTCTGTCTTGGAGAATGAGGGGACTTATTACGTGTCCTACCCGGTGGCTGCCTGTACTCAATAAGGAGAGAAATAAGAAATTCCTTCAGATACGTCAATACCAAGCTAAGAAATGCCCAGACAGGGGAAGTAATAAAGATTTCCAATGACTTCGAGAAGAGAGAAGAAAAAAGTCTTCAACAAAAGCATGGAAATTTTGGATTAGTATGAAAATCTTTAATAGAACCTCGGACAATCATCTTGAATGGAACTATTTAACAATCTGTAATGCAAAATGGCGTACTGCTACCTGAAAGTACTCCAACAAGCTAGCAAATCATATAAAACAAGCTTGAATAAGATGAGACATGTAAGTGTGCCCAACTCAAAACTAGTATGTCATAAGCCTCCTAAAATGTCAGATACGATAAAAATAAAAACTTCGTTATATAGTGAGACATTTAACTATAAAATGGAAAAAAGGTTCAAACTGAATGCTGCTATTATAAACTATAAAATCAACTTACTGACAGTAGCCATCATGGTGAATGATTGATGTTTACCATACGGTTCTTACCTTTCCTCATTAGTACCCAAGTTCTGAGCAGAGTAAGTAGGGGCATGGCCTCTAGACGCAGGATCGAGCATTGGTCCTTCTGAAGCGAAAGGCAAACTGACATCTTCGTGTATGTTGTTATCAGAAGCAGAATTCATTGATGTCTTCCTTCTTCCAGCCTTTCCCTGCAGTTCATTATTATAAGGTTCTGAAAAATTGTCAGGATATTCAGTATCACTTTGAATTTGCGCATTGTCATCTTCAGCTTCATGGACTTCTTTGAAATCCTTTCCTGGCAAATCATTCTGTTGGTCTGGGGTGCAATTTCCTGTGGAGGAATTATCTTCCAAAGAGTCCTGCAAGACAATCTAAAGAACCATATGGCTGAAGTTAATTTTTAGTAGAATTATAGGATTAATATTAGTGGAAGAAGGTAAGTCATTTTGCTCAATCACAAGATTGATGAAATACCTCAATTATAGCATCAGAATCACGAATTCTGGGGGGTCTAGTATCAATGGAGGGAAGACGCTCACCATAACCACCTTCCACCTGTATGGCTCTGCCCGTAGGCTGGGAAGGAAAATTTTCACCATTGAGCTTCAATGTTAGAATAATGTCGAGACTAAACTACCTACCCACAGCATAAAATTCCGAAAAAGCAGTACATTAATGCAAGAGAGATAAAATGCAGTTATTGCATGAACAAAAAATGGAAATCACAATCCAGCAAATAATAATATTGAAGAGGACGTAGTGCCCTTATGAGTTCAAAATGAGCTTTTGAAGAGGTCCTCATAGCAAACTCTTATCCGATGGTACCCCAACTTCAAGTTCAATTTACATAAAGTAGCACTGATCATACAATTCATTTATGATAAGATTTGGAATGGTTTTCCAATGCTCAGTAGTCAACAAATCTCCAGCTACTGTTCTGTTTTTTTACCCTAAGGCCATTGAGCTTGAGAAAAGGCGTATGCTTGATCAATAATTAAACAGCTAAATATCTCCCTCTGAACATTTTATTAAATCTTCTGGGCTTGAGGGTATACATATGGTGTAAACTAATTAGGAATGACGAGCTCTCACAGGTGAATGGAATAATCATACAGCCATGGAGGGAGAGGTCCAATTGGTATGGAGACTGCAACCAAATATTAGTTCCGAAAGCCCTTTTTTATTTGAAACAGAATTTTTTGTTGAGTTTATGAACAATTACAAGTGAACCTCTTTTTACATATGGAAGTATTCAATGGTGCCTAAAAGTACTGCAAAATGAAGGACTTCTTTGCAACAGAACACCCTGCCCCCACAAATCCTAAATTTCACTCGCAATATCTTCCAATTGACCTGAATGCCACAGAAGGTGTAACCACAGCATGTCATATCATAACTACCCCAAGTCTAATGTATATAAATTTGGATAGGAAACAATTTCATTGATGGGATGATTGACAAAAGAGAGAAATCATAACTACCCCCCCCCCCCCCCCAAAAAAAAAACCCTGTTGATGTTGAGCTAAAGCATCCGTTTCACCACTTCGCCCATATTCAAAAGCAATAACCCAACTCCTTGACAAATTCCCTCCTCTTAACGAACGCCGTCTGAGCTTAGGAAGATAATCAACTTACTGATATCCCACCTTTTACACTACCAAGCCTTAGTGAAGTTTGGTTTGTCGTACCTTTGATTATGGCTATAATGGCTACTCCTATAAAGTTTTTGCGACCTTCATTGTATTGAGGCAAGATCGACCTCATAACGAAGTTAAGTGAGGGCTCTACAACCCCTAGTGATCCTTCAACCTCTTTACACACTTTTCTTCTCCCATTCACCTTCCTTCCTCATCCTCACATTCTTCTTGAGGAATCTAATCCTACAGCTCTTTATTCTTGCATCTATGGTCACCTGGGTGTGGTTCTCCTCACCAGAAGCATAGCCCTTTCTCCCTTTGATGTTGCAATTCAACATCTAACAAGTATTTGAATGAGGTACCCCTATATGCAATTGTAATTAGCTTGGCCCAGTCTGATCACTTTTATCACTTTGCTAGTTATTTTATTTGGCAAGCATATGCATTGGGTTTGTCGAGGTGAAGAACTAGGCCCGTTGGTATAGAGCTACTATTCTGATCCAAATTCCTAAGTGTTGCATCTAACAAGTCTAGCAACCACTTGTCAACACTCTTGAAATGCTCCCTGAGGATGGACAGCCAAAGGCTTCTCATGCAAAGGGTCCTCTTGTGTTGACTTACAAAACCCCCTAGAAAGTGGTCTAAAAATACAATGACAGCATTACACCCAACATACTCATCACTATTGACCCCATCTCTTGGGATTTTGATAAACAATTCATATCAAAATTGAGCTTCACTAAGAAAACTAGCCATGAAGATCGCATCCATTGAACACCAGAAAGTAAAATATCTTGGAACCATTTTAACACACTTCATCTCCTCCTTATGCATCCAACTGAATATCCCAATTCCTCAACTAGATTCGTGTGCACCAACTATTTCTCTTTCAAAGAACTTTTCCAAGGAAAAGGAATGATCGATCACTGTCCTCTTCAATTTTTACTTTCTCAGGAGTTGGTTCACGCCTTTGACTAACATTGCCAAACTCTTCTCTATTGATTGTATCTTCTGAACTTCCCCAGCCATTGTCCCCAAACATCGTTCAACAGACCTGATTTGGTCAATCATCTTCTTCTCCCCTCTTAGAATGCCCAAAAAAGTGTTCTGATGCTTTAGCCAAAGTATGACAATTATATTAATAGATGAAATGGTTTACAGGTCGTAAACATTCTAGAGGTATGAGTATCACTGTCTCCCAACAAAACTAAGCTACTCATCACCCCCCACCACAACAATCATAAATATTAACAATATTACAGACGGCCCTATGTCACTCACACACAAAAATGCGGTCACTCATCATATGCTCCTCCCCACCTCTGACAATTAACAAACTCGAGCATTACGTAGCTAACCTATAACTCAAGCACACGAAACTTCTACCTACTGTATGTAAAACAGATTAAGGCTTCCCTCTACATATCACAAGGATGATAGATCATAGTAAATACCAGAGGTGGCCGCAGACGAGCTGCTCCTTTTCCTAGATCATTTTGCAAAGCCTCAGACTTCCCAAGAGTATGTCCGTTGGAAATATCATGAATGCCTGCAGCAGCTGCTAGCTCTGGAGGCAAATCAGGATCATAGCCCTGAGAAGGAAATTAAAAAAAAAAAATGGTTAAGAGATCAAAATATGGCTTAAAGAACTCACTCCTTCCATGAACGAACCATCAATATACCTGTTCTGTCCGTCCACTCTCATATACACGAATTTTGCTTTGCATAGTAGCTTCCAGGCGTAGCTGTTCCTGTATATAAAATAAAATGGGCATTACGTTGTTTTTTTAATGGAAAGCAATTTTATTAAGAATGAGAGAATACAAAAAGGCCAAACCAAAACTGGATAGTACAAAGAAATTAGCAAAATGCCCCAACTTTCAGTAGTCAAAAGTAAATAATAAACAACGGTCGAGCACCCCAGAAGAATTGAAAAACTCGCGGGGAAGGGGAGCTATAAGCCCAGAAAACGCCAAATTAAAGCAATGGTAAGCATTTACCAGCTGTTTGCAGTATCCCTTCCAGCTATCCTCATTCAGGCCAAAGTTGAAAAAGTCAGATATGTCCACTCCGTTAGATTTCCATGGTTTCTCCTCAAAACCATCAATGTCAACTTCAAAAATTGTCCTGAATTCCAAAGTTAGGATAAAAAAATACAGCAATTAGCACAGCAGGAAATTTTGAAAAGGCTATTGAAACAAAATAAAATAATTATGAAAATGAAGGTGTCCTCATACATAAAAATTTTACGGTCATTTAGGAATGACTTAGAAATTTGTTAAATGTATAAACTCCATTCCAGTGCAAGTAAACAAAAAAGAGAGCAAGATTATGAAGCAGTCCGATGTAACTGGGTTAAGGTCAAGCTTATGAAGCAGAAAAATATGTGAATGAACATTCTCCCAGAAGAAAAATGTGATTTGTGTTTTATGAACTGAACGGAAAGCAGTCTAAATTATACTGTTCACTCCACATAACAAAAACATGCAAAGTTCAGTTTACTTGCACAGGCACAACACACCAAGGTCATGTAAAAATTGAAAATTGAAAAAAAAAAAAGCCAGAAATTGAAACACGCAATTGATAACAAACTAAAGCTAGCACATCATGTTTCAACTCAGAACCCGTCAGTAGGCCAAGGAAAATATTACTTGTGTGAAGGCAGAGTGAACTCTAGGCCACCACCAAAACCACGCCCTCCCATATTATTGCCCCATCCAGGCATTCCGAAACCTGAATGAAAACCTTTCTGCATTGAGGCAGGATCTTTTGCTCCTGCTGGTCGCCAATCGCCTCTTCCACGACCACCAACAGGACCCATGACAGGTGGACGAGCTTGATTTGGTGTCACTCCAGGGCCAGAAGCAGGAATACCAGGAAAAGGTGCTGCACCAGGTCTCACATACTACATTTACCACCAAGAATATGGGCTTTATTATATATATATATAAATACAAAAATACAAAAACAAGCAGCAGGCAGAAAAATGCAATAAAGTTTAACCATCTGCAGTTGAAACCTAAAAACGACCCACAATACAAGTGAATCCAAGATTTTCCAAAATAATCGATTATCACACACTATAAACTATACAATTTTATGCGTTCAATCTACGACAGCCAGTATTTTTGTTAGCTTTGACTGAGAAACATAACTTCCTAAAATATCCAAGTAAAATAAAAATTACATAGCAATAAACCAAGTGCTCAACAATGCAAATAGATTTTTAAAAAGCAACATTCATCTAAGCTACAAAACTTGTAAAAGAAAACAAAAAATTATGTTCACTTCACACAAACATAAACAACCTATATAAGATATAAAGAAACATATCATATGTGAATGACACAAAGGAAGTGCGCTTGAAGTTGAGTAGACAAGTAGGAAGCAATCAAAAAACATATAGACTGCTTCGCCTAAAAACCAATCATCTGAACAAGAACAAAAGTGATGGGGAAAAAGAAGCAAACATAACAAAATACTGGCAAGCAGATAGTAATATGTTATATAAGCATCAGTTACAGGAAAATTAAAATAAAATAAAATTCATCTAGCTTTGGGAAAAGAAGACCTAACAGTTCTATAAGACTCAAACCAATTAACTTAAACCTTAACTATTTGATGACTGGAGAACGATTGCTACACAGTGGTGATCTAAGCAACTTACTAAAATAACAAAAATGGCCAGCAGGCTTTTGCGAATGGCCAATACAAAAATGACAGTGATTACAACAACAACAAAACAAACACACAAAAAGCAGAAATTTTGGTTGGCCACAGAAGCTTGTACTTGAAAACTAATAATAAAGACAACAATTCTTCCATTCCTCTTATTAACTTCAAGGATAGTGCTCGCTGTTCAGGACCATTTAACTAGCTCCAAATATCTAGAAAATTCAATTATGACATGAGTAGAGCCAGGCGTGACATAAATGCACTGGTGATTTTCAATAGGAATGGTTTCCGTTCATCACTTGTGGAGGAAATAAGAAAATTAGAACCAAGCACTATGATATCCTTCAATATTATTCATGTCATGACAAGTTTCCAACACTGCTGTATATAGAAAATTGTATGTGTGATGGCAGGCACGAGAGGAACTCAGTTTTAAAAGAAAGGGGAAACCGATGAATAGACAAAGTATCATCAACTAGTTCTTTGATGGCTCATTGAGGGGCTAGAAAGATGTGTAGGAAGTGTCTCAGAGATTGTAATCCTGGAACTGAAAAATGTCTCCCGCCATTCGAGTTGTAGTCCATGTCAGAGTTGCTACAGATTACAATAAACAGGATGATGATTTCGACCAGCTACTCCCCAAAGTAACTATATATGATCAATCAAAAATATACGAGGGAAGTGATAACAAATCTATCCCCAGCCTAAACGAACAAGAAATCATAAAAAAAACCTTTTCCAATTGGTTTGAGTCAAGAATGAAATTACAAACACAGATAACAAACACTATCTAGAAGCTGTGAACAAAACCAAATCGTCCACATTAGATACATTCTTAGACTTCCCTTGAGAAAACCTGCAGTTTCACTTGAGATGGACCTGAAACTCCCGAAGAGTAGCCACTTACCACTGCCTTTAAAATTGTGCCCAGACACTGGCTGAATAAAAGAACTTGTGCTCTATGGGGGGGGATGAGCCATTTATGGTTGAAGGTTTTACAGAAAGAACCCCTTGTTCTCCCAGAGAACTCGCAGTTGATTACATGATCCTTATCTTTGTCACGATGGTTATTACTCATCGAACCCCAGGTATCTCATTTGGATGAAATCAAATGATCAAGTTTGCAAGGATAATCAATGATTATTTATTACTTTCGACTGGTCATGAATATCATATGAATCCAATGACTTACACTGTCAATCCAAAATTTCTTATGTCAATAGGAGGGGCTAAAAGTACAATGGCTATCCAAATTAAAAATAATTAAATAGTAATAGCTACATGAGTATTATTCACGTCATACGATAACAAACAAAAAATTACATTTCGATTATCAATGACAAGCGGGAAATTACAAAACCCCATATACACTCATCACACTTTGGAAAAACAGACAATACACTGACCTTATATTGAGAATGAAAAGGACGATAACCAAAATTGCTATATCCGAGTTTTGGCGCCACAACCATCCCACCACTAGATTTTGCAGCCTCGCCCATCTCCTTTCTCTCACCATCCGCTACCGGCACTGCGTCTTCACCCCACTCTTGCTCTTCCATACCCTGATTCTGATCATTATCCCCCAAAATAACCAGCGGGCGATCGTCTTCATCGTCCTCATCATCACCACCCAATCCACCTCTCTCCATTGATATAGGCCCACGATCATTGTCATTCAACACAATTTGCAATTCGTCCTCACTGTCACTATCCCAGTCGTCACCGCCATCACCTCGGTCTCGGGCAGCATCATTCGTTCTAAAACCTTCCACGTTCTCAAAATTTCCACCTCTCTCATGGATCGATATTCCACCGCCAGGAGACAAGCCAGGAATAACCGGCTCCATACCCACGTCGTCCTCAACCCCAACATTCTCCTCTTCAACATCAAATTTGACATCCTTATCCATCAAATTAACATCTTTCTCCAGAGCACCAACAATTCCAGATTCAACACCGAAATTCCGATCCTCCAAAGCCCTATTCGGCAATTCAACATCGACGGAAGCAAAATCCTTAACTCCCTTCACCCGAGAACCCTCTCCGTCATTTCTGGCAGCCAAATTGAGAACGAACCCAGAAGAACCAGCGGGTACAGACTCCCGAGGCGGCTGGATAGGTGGGGTTTGATTGGCGAGCTGCACCGGAACAACCGACTTGGAGTAAGAAGGTCCAAAGGGGGGAGTCTGATGGTTCTCCTGACGATTGAGATCGATCGAACGTAGAAGGGGCGGAGGGGCGGGAGAGGATTGGTGAGTCTGCGGCGCCGATGAGGAAGAAGAAGCGAAGGGTCTGAGAACATCCGTGTAGAGATCCCCGAACTCATCATCGTCCTCCATCTTTGAGAAGGGATTTTTGGGGATTCAAAGACGGAAGAGAGGAGTTTGAAGGGGAAGGGGAAGGGAAAGGCGCTGGTTTGGAGCTGGAGGCGAGCGTCAAGGAGTGTGCCAATGTGGGCTTTTGCTTGTCATCTTAAGACTTCCCCTATACTGATTCCCCTTTCTTTCTCCCTTTGCATTAGGTTTTTTATTTTTCCCCCAACAAACCTCAGGAAAGCCCTTTTTCTTTTTCTTTTTCTTTTTCTTTTTCTTTTTATTTTTATTTTTATTTTGTGAAAGGGTTATTGATTATATTTTTCGTTACATTACAAGCTTAATCACTTAATTTTCCTTAGTTTTATTTTACTATATACTATAAAAATTCAATCAACAATAACGTCCAATTCAATTTCAACTACTATCTTAATAACTGATAATTTCACCGAATATGTATGAAATCAAAAATAATATTAGCTGAGAATGTTCTTAGCTTTAATCGTCAAGCTCCTCTTGATCTCCATGCTAGAGTGCTTGCATGAAAGCACATCTATTTACCAATTCTATCCAAAATCAACTAATATATAATAGCATGACACTCGTAGGAGATAGTTTTGCTTGGAACAATCCCTGTGTTGATCTATGGAGATAGTTTTCACTCTTAGAAGCAACAAGTAAGTAAAGTGACTATGTCGTTGATCTATGGAGATAGTTTTCACTCTTAGAAGCAACAAGTAAGTAAAGTGACTATGTCGTTGATCTATGGAGATAGTTTTCACTCTTAGAAGCAACAAGTAAGTAAAGTGACTGTGTCGCAGGGTATACTAAGGAATGTCGAAGTCATTAGGTGAAAAATTCGGATTCTAAATCCTAACCTAAATCTTGAGCATTTATTATTTGATTGGCCTACCTTGTTAACATTCCTCATTTCAAAACATGCTGAAAAGTGTTTCACTTGAAAACTTTTCAATGACATCCTGTGCAATAAAAGTAAATGAAACCAATGCAGTAGTAGATGGACATATATGAGGAGAACAAGCTATTACACAAGTAGGAACATTCCCTTCCATGAGAAGTCCACGAGGACAATAAATCAGAGTCATGAAATGGTCTATAATCTGAACAAGTACAAGCTTGGCCAGGATGAAACTTCGCCCAAACTATCGACAGAGTGAAGACTTAGCAACAGCTCCGACCATAATGTGTATGGAAAGTCGGTCATCGTTACACATCATATTTCAGCAGAGATTGATATATACACACACATAACAACCAAGAAATATTTTGACAAAAAGAAAACTAACACTAAACAATCGTGCTCTGAAGTCCGAAATATGCAGATTAGGCACTTCATCAGGGGTTTCATTTTAAAAATCTCAAAACTTTAACTCAAACAGAGAATCATGGATTGATCAGCGCAAGACTTTCAACAATATTTACTGATCTAAAAATGTGAAACAGTTCTATTAAGTTCATGTTTGGGAGTGATTTTGGAGGGACCAAAATCACTTTCGTTATTTTGAGCATGACAAAGTGGCTTTGATTGTTGTTCCAAAATCAATCCATAACATTAACAGCAGATGACACTGGAAACTTATATCTTACATGAATTAGAAACGATGAAGCATGAATCAACAAAGTCAAGGAAGGACACTAAAAATGAAGGTTTGGATACAAACAATATTAAGGAGAACTGTCATAAACAAATCTTGGCAGTTCTTAACAGCAATCAATTACGACCAAGTGGAAGAGACCTACAAGAATATGTCTCCTTAAAATCCGACTTCCTAGATGAGGTGAATATGGAAGCATAGACTTCTTTGGTAGCATTGGCAGGGGCCATGTCTGCTGCTTTAAATCGCTTAACAGCACCATTACTTGCCGCAACCTTTACCTGAACTCCACTATCTGGCCGCTCATGCTTCTCAGGCTTGGCTGAAACCTTACCCAGTGCCTTACCTTCAATGCCATGCTTTTTACCAGACAAACGGGATGATGCCAAATCCACACTCACATCTCCATTCATACCCACTTCCCCAGTCCTCACCTTCTTCGTCTTCTTCTCCTTTGATTTCGTTTTCTCTTCCTCCATCCTCTCCCTCATTCTTACTACCTCCTCCTCGCTCCCATTGATCACAAACTTGTCTCTGTCCATAAACTCAGCATGACAAACAAGGCAGGAAGAAGATTTAACCTCCTTCAAGGCCTTTGCACTCAGCACGTGTCCACAAGTTCTCAGAGCAAAAAATTTGTACTTACCATTGAACTCGAGCCCAGTAATCGGGCATTGAAACCTCGCCTCTGAGATCGCATTGCCACGCGATTCTGTACCGGGAACCATCGAAAGATTTATCTTGATCATATCCTTCAAACCCTTGATATGTCCGAAACCTTTTGGCAGCTTCTTCTCCAGCAACGCGTGAACCAGCGGCTCCTTGTTGAAGATATTTCCAAGCCAATCGATCACACAAGGTTCCCTCAAAGGCTCGTTAGAAAGAGCGCAGTTCAACCACTTGGATAGCCTCTGCTCGTTAGGATCGACCTTATCGGGTTTCTTCTCTGCGTACATTTTAAGGTAGCAGTCACGGGATTCGGCCCCGGTTGCACCGCCATCACCACCGCCCCCAAGGACCCTGGTTCTTAAAATCAAGGTGGACAGAGGGGGAACTAGAGAACTGGAAATTGTGGCGGAATCGAGGAGAGGTTTCCCATTTAGGGTGAAGTAGAAAGATGAGGCTAACCGTGAAGCAGGCGTGTTGAGGATAAGAGATAACTTAAGATCCGCGAGGGATTGGGCCGATGTTTGTGCTAGGTTTACGATTTTGGATTGAATTTGGAGGTCGGGAGAATGGACGAAGAACTGAAGACGGTGTTGATTTTTCGGATACATTGGTTAGGGTTTTGAGAATCGAAGACGATGACAACAAATTTCCGTGGCTAGTGTATCGCGATCGCGATCCCAACGACGATGATTGCTGATGAAAATCTCAGGCTAGGGTTTCAATCACAATCAGAAATATCGACAATTTTCGGATTCGAAGGATGAATGGGGAAGACACCGATTGTATTGAAATCCAGAAATTTCGCTTCTTTGAAGTCTAGACCGCAAAGGATCGGGAGAAGCATATATACAGCAAAATTTTAATATTCAAATTCAAAATACTTCAATTATCAATTTAATTGAATTTTCGAGAGCCAATTTTTATATTCATATTTTTCTTTTTTATTATTTATTCACTAACAATGATTTTAAATCATTTTTAAATAATAATAATCATTTTTGTATGCATGTTGCCAAGTAGCTAAGTTTCGTTTCTTTTGGAGTCATTTGTATGCAGGTTTCGCTAATTTTCGCTAATTTTTTAGAGCAAAATTTTGTATGCATGTTGCCGAGTAGCTAAATTTCGCTTCTTTTGGAGTCATATGTTCGACATTTGAGGATTGAGGATTTACCAATTTATTACTGAGTTTAGGGCATGACTCTAATACCATGTTAGGCGAACACGACTCTCCATAATAAGTATGATGTTGTCCATTTTGAGCATAAGCTCTCGTGGGCTTCCCAAAAAATCGCATACCAATGGAGAGAGTATTCTTTGTTTATAAACTCGTGTACATTCCCTAAATTAGCCAATGTAGGACTTTCATCATCCAACAATGAAACATATTTTGGTTTGGTAGGAGTATATATGATTTTAACGAACAATCATATGATCTCGTGGAGTGTCCAATTGACATTAAATTTAACGAGCATTCATATTTCGTATAGACAAACTTAACTCAAAAACTGCATGTCCAAACTCATATTGAAACTTTAACTTTTGGAGTTAAGGTTCGGGACTCGACTTGACCTTTATCAAGCTTGGATGATGCACCGTTCTCCTCGATTACATCATGATACTTGGACTAACAACTCTCGTGTGATTGGTTCGAAGCCACTTTTGTATCATAATCTTATTTAATGTGATGTTAAGAATGGGTTAAAAATACGTAAACAAGATAAGCATGGGTGGGGTCCATTAAGGTGTGGAGAAATACTCAAATCAATCAAATTATGACAAGTGGAATATTTTTATCTGATTTTATACAAGACATAGACTTGTACCAACAAATCCCAAAATATCCTCTTCTTTACCTACTTTTGAGACTTTATGTTTTTACCCCATAATTTTGAGAATATTATGTATGTAACCCATTTTAGTTACAAACTAACACGTAACTTCAAATCATATCCTTTTTAGTAAATTTCATCATTTCAGAATTTATGCCACGTCACGTGATTTTTTAACAACGTGGCAGTTTGCGATATTAAGCGGTGAGGTGGAAAATTTTGGAGTGGCCGGCGGAATTCGACCGCTCGTCGCCGATTGTAGGCGGAGACCACGCGAGTAGCGGGCGCGTGGTAACAAAGAGATAATTAATACTTTGTATAAAGTATTGTATTTTGTTTAATATATAATTTATTTAATCTAAATTCGTTTTGTTAAAGGAAAAGCCGTCCTTGAAAAATAAAAAAATATATTTTATTTTAATTATAAGCACGAAATTACTAAAAACAAAAAGGGAACATTATATATAGTTAATAGTTACATGCTTTTTAGGATTATTAAAATATAATATTATAAATTAATTTTATTAATTTGTTTAAAAATAAATAAATAATAAAAAATAGGGTGAGAAAGCAATGGTGGTGCGCCAGAGAGAAACTCCACCTTTTGCTATTTAATAATCGAACCCTCGACTCTCCACACCAAATTCAATTCCCTCCGCCGTCTTCTTCCTCTTCCTCCGCCACTCCGCAGGCGACGATGCAGCCCTGTAGCAGAGAAATGGAAACCCTCAACTCTCTTTTAAACAACTCCCAAATCTCCCTTCAGGATCTCCATGGCGACGACCACCACCTGAATCCGCCGTCGGAGCAGATTCCGGGGTCTCAGCTCCACCATTTCGATCCGGTGGCTGCCGCCTCTCACGATGACTTCCTCGAGCAAATGCTTCATACAATCCCATCCTGTTCGTGGCCGGACCTCAACCCTTCAAACCCTAAATCCCCGTGGGACATTAACCCCATCAATAAGCCATCCAGAGATATCTCCGACACCTCTCCCGCTGCAAAGGCAGCCGTTATGCTCCAGCAACAGCTTCTATTGTCCAGAGGCATATCCTCTGTCGCCGATCATGGCCTCCCCCCTATGCCTCTCTCCCTTAGTAATGCCGATTTGGACCGCTCCCACAACGACATCGTCGACAGATCCTGCTTCCGGCCACCAAACTCGGTTAGTTCTGTGCTGGATCTTTCAATTCCTCGCCGGCGTTATTCATGCTTCAACACTCTGTTTTTCAGGGAGGTGGTATTCAATCGCATAGTTTCGGAGCTCAAGGAAACATGATGAATCAAGCTCCGGACGGTGGGTCCGGCGGAATCTCTCCATCTCAGCCGAAGCAGAAAGTCAGAGCTCGCAGGGGGCAAGCTACAGACCCCCACAGTATCGCGGAAAGGGTAAACTAAAATTTCCCCATAATTATTCAAATCTCTAACTCTGTTTGACTAAACCCACTAAGTCATCTTCATTCTCAGTATTTTCCGGCTGAAAAAAATGGATTACCCATTTTTCTTCGTTGTGTTCTCGTTTGTTTTGGGTTGACCCCGAATGCACGTTTGAACAGAAACATTTGGTTAATTGAATTTTTTGTCTGGTTCTTCGTGTTATAGCTTCGAAGAGAGAGAATTGCAGAGAGAATGAAAGCCCTGCAAGAACTGGTTCCCAACGCAAACAAGGTCATTTTCTTCCTTCTTCTTCATCTTCTTCCCTAATTAATTTATCCCAAAATTTAACAACTCTTTACTAAGTTCAAATCAACCGTAATTTAGCAAACTGATCAGGGGCATTATGGTCATTAGTACAACGCGTTGACGGTGAGAGATTTATGTATTGGCAAATGAGGGACACGTGTCGTCAGTGTAATGTGGCAGTTACTAACAAAATGACGAGCATGTAATTATTAGCAAAACTTTTTTTTTTTTTTTTTTGTTAATAAATTTTTATGTTTATTTTTGCTTTCGTTGTATAAGAAAAAGAGGGAGGATTAAATAGGAAAAGCAAAGTTAATTAATGGGGAAATTGAAATTAATTAATTAATTAATTAATGGTAATGAATCTGATTAGTTGGGGTTTGGAATTCCAGACAGATAAGGCTTCAATGCTGGATGAGATCATCGACTACGTTAAATTCCTACAGCTCCAAGTCAAGGTTTGGCCCTATACCTTTAAATATATATATATATATATATACATATATGCATAGTTTATTCTAATTATTAAATGTAATTAATTAATATATGTATATATTGAAAAAGATTCCCTGTGCGGTATTTAATTTAATATTGTAAATGAGTTTTATTATTTTAATTTCTCTTATTATTCGGTGTAGGTTCTGAGCATGAGCAGGTTAGGGGGTGCAGCTGCTGTTGCTCCTCTTGGTGCTGACGTGTCCGCTGAGGCCAGCTCTCTCAAAGTCAAAATTACCCTTTTTTTTTTTTTTTTTTTTTTTTTTTTTGGGGCGAGGATAATTATGATTTATTATGGGTTTAATTAAAAAGGATTGGAAAGTAACAAATTGTAAAATTATTTCAAACATCTAAAAATAAAATTTAAACGGCACAAATTTACTTTTAGCAGAAGACGACAAAAGGAAAAGGGCAGCACGCGTGCGGGAACTTTTATCAGCTTTCTTTCTTTTTGGTTTGCCTGTCGTTTTCGTTTCTAATTGATGAAACGGTGTCGCTTCAGGGTGGTGGTGAGTGTATGCAAGGTGGGCGGAGTTCAAACGGCAGCGGAGGAAACCAAACGGCGTCGTCGAACGACAGCGTGACGGTGACGGAGCAGCAGGTGGCGAGGCTGATGGAGAAGGATATGGGATCGGCGATGCAGTATTTGCAAGGGAAAGGACTCTGTCTTATGCCGATATCACTGGCAACGGCGATTTCGACGTCCACGTGTCCCTCGAGGAATCCGATTATCAACGGCAGCGGCGGGCACCACCCAATGATGGGATCAAACGGCGAAGGGCCGTCGTCGCCGAGCATGTCGGTGTTAACAGTGCAGTCGACGAGCATGGGAAACGGATCCGTCAAGGACGCGGCCTCCGATTGACTGACTTTTTTATTAATATTTTTGTTTGATAAGAAAGCAGTCAACTACTATAGAAGTCTTCAATGAAAAATAAGGCATCTTTCTCAATACGGCGCCGTATTTTTTGTGGGTTTCTGTGGGGTGGCCTAAAAAGCAAAGGCAAAGGCAAAGGTATTTCCTTCTGACATCAAAAGCTTCTCCTTTACACCACATCCTAAGAAGCCCCCCCCCCTTTTCCTTTCCTTTTATTTATGAGTTTAATTAAACCAATTTTTGCTTAATTTGCTTTAGTTTATGTTCTAAAATCAGTCATGAATAATGAATAATAATAAGAGGGAGTTGCTTACAAATCATGTTACTTCTGAAAATGGCTTTTTTTTTTTTTGTTTTCGGAATGGGTTTACTATAGGAGGAATTAAGTATAACGTTGATTTGTTTAATCCTTACTATTTCAACTAATAAAACCAATCAGTTTTGGCTTTATTCATTAATCTCCCAACACTAAAGCTTTTCTTTTCTAAAAGATAGGATATTGATTTAACTTTTTTTTTTTTTAATGACCTTTCCAGAATGTTTACAAAATATTAACATAATCCATAATAATAATAATGAAAAAAGTATTAAAACCTAGTTCTTTTATTTGCTTTAATTATATATATATATATATATATATATATATATATATATATATATATAAAGAATCAAATAATTGTAGAATAGTCTTTGGTAATGGATAAAAGGATGTTCCTACTTTTCTTTTTTTTTTAAAAAAAAAGGAAATGGTAGCTTTAGATAATGATGTTAGCTCAATCCCAAATACAAACAAAAATTTATTAATACTCGGCTGAGAATAAATTTATATCCCATGTTGTTTTTCTCAACCAAAAGTATGCAAAATCATGGTTGAATGAATTAACAAATAATATCTTCAATTTTGACTTTGAACTCGCCTTTCTTTTTAATTAAACCCCTTGATAAGGAGAGGAAAACGATTAAACATGTAGTTCACTACTCTTAAAAGTAACCATAGTTGAGTTATATCTTCCATCAAAGGTTAACTATTTGAAACTTTATTAAAGAAATTATTCAAATCAATAGAGATTAAAAAAAAAATTACTTGGAGAATAATCCTAAAATCCAATTCCCACAAATTCCCTTGCAGATAATTTTGTCTCAAATGGATGGGATACACCCCATGGACGACACATCTCTATTCACGAAAAGAGTCTCCAAACAACTTGTACACCTCAAACTAATTCCTAATACAAATCCTGTTGTTGTGCACATCCTATCTGAGATGTGTGGATCAGATTTTACGGCATTGTTCAATTATCATATGACACAACGAGGGGAAGTTCTAACATCGAATCTATTGTAGCCCTCCCTAAATAATATATGTGCATATCTATGTTCTTAAGAAACAAACAGGAAGGCCGCCTTGGGGCAAGGACTTGAGGGAACCCCTCCCCAAACAGAAGAACTAACACAAAAAGGCCTCCAATTTCTAATGATCATGCCAAGGCTGTAGGTACATCAAAATTCTATGCGACTTCAACTCCCGCCAAGAAGCCGAGTAGTGTATATATTATAAACAAAAGAATATTCTAAACTCAAACTATCCTCAAATATTCTAAGGTTTGCTCTTTCCAAGTCGTCCAAAGGGTTGCTTTCATAGCACAGCACCAAAGAATCTTTGCCTTGCCCCTAAAACTTGTCCCCAACAAAGATCAGATTCTTTCAAAATGAAAGACCAACTTTTGGCCACAAAAGGACAATGAAGCAGCAATGTGAAAGACCAGCCCTTGTATCTCTTCTATGTTGAAATGTCCAACAATATAATTGATCCATCTGTTGGTCAACTTGATGGATCTCCTCCAGATCAGTAGGTTAAGAACCGGATCAGAGAATTGATTGTTAGTCAGGTGAATCTCAAGTTCTCTGGATAGTACAATGAGCTCGGAATTTCTCGATGGCATTGAGTTCGACTAGCCTATTAAACTATTTCAATTGTATTGTGTTATCTAAAGTTCATTTTAATTCTTATCATCTCCTGAAGTCCCTTCCCCAAAGGGTAGAATTACAATCCTAAACGCATTTTACCATTAAGAGTTGCCCTAATTTACCACAAGGATAAAAGAATGAGATTCCCTAATAAAATGATGTCCTTTAACAAGGGCTCTTAACTCATCTGAAACCTATCTTGATCAGCAGGCTTACTCCCACGGCATTCAATCAATACTAAGAAACCTCCTGGGGATCACTGCATTCATAGTAAGTCTTTCCTAGAAGCAGTATCTTACGCAATTAAGTATTTCAAGAATCACCACAAGAATACATGCTGGTGTCATCAAATCAAAATTTTGATGCTGTCTTTCTCAAGAAACCGAAGAACAGATGTAGACTTTTGTGGCTTACAACCCCCCTTTTTCGCTATTACAATCAGATTCGTCGACCGAATAAAATTTTCAGAAAAAGATTGGTCTGGGCAATGGGGCAAGCAATGGAGAAATGATCTTGGTATTCTTCACCGGTTTTGCACATAAACCCAGCTGTAAGAGCGAAAGGAACTAAATAGTTTAGGATTTCGCTTTGAATCTGTTAGAACTCAAATTGTGAAAGTTTATTCAATGAAGGGCAGAATGGAAAATGTGGCCACAAATAACGAGTCCCAGCAGCAGTTTGATGTAGTTATTTGTATTTGAATATTTTTTAGTAGGAGGTTATAGCTTCCTTAGTTATAATTTATCTTTCCAATATGTTGTTACGTTTTGGAATTTGGAGTTAGTCTATCCGACTCTATGGTGATTTTGCTCTAGTCTGACAAGTGTGGAGAGGGCAGTGGCCCTCTCAAATTGGTCATTGGTTGTTATGTCGTAATTCCTGTCAGGGAAAATCTTTAAGAAAATGAAGGATACCGACCGAAAACTTGTCCAGCTTATCAATACTTCCTATAAGCAACTTCCCATTATTAGAAAAAAGGGTACTTTCTCTAGGGTATTTATGAGTAAAATAAGAAATTAAAAGATTTCGTAGAAATTGGAAGAAATCCTGTCATCGACCATCTTTCACCTCGATTGACCGGAAGCCTCTCATGCGAATGAAATCCATTGGGCCAATGATTAGTTCAAGTTCATTGAAGAAATGAATTTTTTATTTAAAGAGAGCCTAAAATTGGCAGACACCTTTGTGCGCATATGTAACTTATGTCAAGTGATGCGCCAACGGTTGCATTGAGTCAAAACTTGTTTTTCATCCTAATTCGACATCATGTAGCAAAAGAGAATGATCAAAGATTTGATAATTTCTAGAAAGGACATGAAGGAACGCTTCATGGCTGAAAAGGAAAGTTAAAGTCACGTGTCCAATGCCAAGCATCTAAAAGCAAGATCAGCTAATGTATCCATAAGGAGGGATGATCCAAACTCGGGCTTCCATGACCATGAGATATCACTTCATTGAGTTGAATATATTTTTCTAAAGGCTAAAAACAACTTTATTCTACTTTGACTTAATGAATTCAGCCCATAGTTCCCATGCACTTCACATTTCCCCTACTCAAATTGTGATCAAGAGGTCATTTCTTTACAGGCACCTTAAGCAATTCTCATATAACGAGCCAAGCAAGCACATTCATAATCTACTAATCTTCCGATATAAAGAAGTAAAACAGTTGAGAATTCAATACGGAAGACAAACAAAGTAGCATTTTTACAAACTATCAAAGCATCCAAACAGTATGAATCCACTACCAAGACCACGACTAACATATTTGGAACAGAGAGAACAAGTAATTTTAACTAGATGACAAACTCACAAGTTTTTAGGGAGAAATTATTCGAGAAGATCGCCACCATCTGCCTAGTAGTTATACTGTTGGAAGTAGGAGACAGAAACTGCACAAATACTTCAAATTTATATCAAATGGTTATTAGGGGGCATTCAGATTTTTGAATCCACGTCCCACAATTATTAAAGAGCAGCCACATTTTAGATGTCTCATTAAATAATTTTTCACTTTGCTGATTAGAAGTAGATCCTACTATACATTCAAATTATATGTATCAAAGGAAAGGAATAGGCTTTTGTAAGTTGGTAAGAAGAGTGCATTATTATGAAGTTTATCGCCACAGTCATCTCTGTACAAAGTAAGAGAAGGAACAAAAGAAAACAAAACAAAATAACAATAGTCATGAGATTCTGACCGCCCAAAATAGTTCCGCCTGGGGATGGTGTTTTGTTCAACTAGTGGGCTTGAAAGTGTAAGGCTGCGGAAGTACCAAAGGGCCTCTCCTCGAATCTTTGTCATCTAAGAGTCTTTGAACCCTACTGTTCTGACAAAACTTCCTATCAAAATGCTTCACCTACCAACCAAATCAAAAACACCAGAAATCAAAAACCCTTCAAACCATGAATTCTAAGAACCAACAGATTAATAAAATATTCAGGGATCAGGCCATGAAATTTACCCAAGAAGCCCTACAAAGTTTGACAAACTCAGCCCTGGAGGCTTTACACTCAGCGGGATAAAGAAGGCCAACAGAAGCAATTTCAGTGGGCTTCTTGTCTGATTCCTTCTCCACACAAGCATAAAAAGCATCGCGAGCCTTGTCCAGATGCATGAAATTGCCAAATCAATACTCAAGGATTCTTATGAAACAGAAATCGTGGAGAATAAGTGAGCGATTGAGAGATATAACCTTGTAGCAAGCTTGTCTGAATTCCGCTAAAACATCGGTGTGAACTTCTTCCGAGCCTCCAGACGGATCAGTTTCGGGAGCCATAGTTGCTACAACAGAGACGGAGATGCTATGCTATGTTGCTTGGTTTCTTTCGCGGTTGGGGTTTTCGATCGTTCCAACCAATTTCCCTCAGCCGCTTAAGGGCTTCAGATTTCGGCCCAATCATGTTGGGCTCCGCATATTTTCAAGGGCAGTTTTGAAATTTTAATTAATAATAATTTTTAAAATATTTTTTTATATAATTTATCATATATATTTTTGCTATTAAAAAAAGAATTAAATAAACAAATAAATAAATAGTCAAATTGAAATGATATCTGCTTTTTCAGGTCTGGGAAACGGTCAGAGCTGGGAAATACATTGGACTGTTTCTGTCGGTACTCGAAAAATACCAAAATGAAATTAAATAATTTAATTACATTAATAATATTTTCATTTTCATTTTGGTCTATCCATATTTAAATTATTGTGATTTAAATCATATTGTTTTTTAATTCTTAAATTTCATTTCCTAATAATTTTATACTTCCTTTCAAAGTTTAATATTTTTCAAATCTAAAAATAAATACATAATATTTTATTTTATTTTTTTATTTAACGTTATTAATTTTAATTTTATAACATAATTATTATTTAACCCTGTTCTCCTTCCCAGTTTAGGGGTGTTTGATGGGTTCTACCTCGCTATTCTAAATATGTATAGTACTAAAAATGCCTTTGTACGAAACCACAATTATTATTATCGACATCAAATTCAATGGTACGTAATTTTAATGTACAATGATGTCGAATTGTACCAACTATTATGTGTTTGATTCCTTTTCATCGTTCCATATCCAGCCACGATTCATCCATATCCAAGTTTGTATGGATAAGATTTGAAATCTTGAATGTTTATGGGTGAATCAATATTGCAAATTCAAATCATTTCAATCTGTACCATTTACGACTCTTTTGTTCATTGAACACCTTTTTTGAATTGATGACATATTAATGTTTAACTATGCTTAAACTGATGGTTTCAATGTTTATATGTTCATCAGGGTCTCACTCTTGTTACTAATATAAATATATGTAGTTAGATCAAGCGTTCGAACAATATATGGGTGGAGATGAGATTGGGTCGAAGCCCAAATCTCCCTCCTAGCCGAGGGTGAGGATAGGGTCAACCTCCAAACTCAACATGTGTGATGTATGCCCCAAACTCGTAAAGTTCCTGTCAACTTGGTTTGGTACTTAAAATCCTTATGACACTCAAAAATTACTCGTGAATATTTTATTTTCGCTATGTCTTCTCTAATTATAATGTGGAAAATTGACAAAAATAATAATTAATATATATTTTAATATAAAAAATTAACAATTAATCAAAATTATGAACATACTGCTAAGTTAGGTGTCACTTCTCCATCCTTATCCCCACGTAATAAATTATTCTGTCTCCATTATAAGACGAGATCCAAAATTCGTGGAGGAGCATTATTGTTTTGTTTAAATTTTATTTCATTTATTTAGAAAATGTAAATCTTAATTTAAAAAAAAATCCTTAGAATTAAACAAAAGACTATTCCTTTAATTGCATGAATTATTATTATTTTTATTTTTATTTAAAAAAAAAGTTTCGGATTAAAAATTCAAATGTTTTTTTTTTAATTTTATAATATATGAAAAATATAAATATAATTAAAAAAAATTAGTTAGTTAAAAGTGAATTTATAAACATATAAAAAATAGTTATCCGAAGAAAAAAAAGGTAATTTGTTATGGAAAAGTGATTGGGAGTTACCGGCAAAATAAGCAAAGTTGGAATTAATTGGATAAGACATAATTTTGTCTTTTTAAATTTAAATAATTTTATTTTCATTTTCAGAAAATACAGGACCAGTTTTTCTCCTATTATTATAGTTACTTAATCATTTACTCCAATAATTAATGCATCATTTTTGTGTAGTTAATGCTTGATTTCCCCCAAATTATTTCACAATCATTTCCCTTTTATTTTTGTGTATGTGTTTTTTAAATGCTATTAAAGTTTTTTGTTTAGTAAATACCGGTCAATTTACCATAATTTAAATACTATGTCTGAACTTAAATTTTTTTAAATATTTTTTTCATTTAATTTAGAAGGAAAATAGTTAATAATTGTTTACAAGTATTTGATGCTCTAAAAACATTTTTAACTTATAAAAGTATTTGAATTTTAAATTTTTTTATTAATATTTTAAAATAAATTTAGAAAATTTTAAAATATTTTATTTTTATTTTTATTTCAAAAAGACCTTTAAATGTTTTGATTTTTTTTTTTTATACCAATTTAAAGAGTTCGGTAAAAAAATCAAGAGGTGTTTAAGATCAAAGTGTAAATGTGCTTGGTCCCTAGGTCGACACAATTTTAAAATTCCAGGTCTTCAAGAGTGGTATTCACTAAGGGCCCTCTTCACCCTCCATCTAAGCTGCGCATGAAAGTTCGAAAGCCATCCATCTAAGTTGTCCAAGAAAGTTCGAAAGCCAATACTATGGAAAGTAAATCTTTATAGGGTCTTTCTATTTAGGTGCAAGTAATCAGCATCTTCGAAAACATGTCTATTTCATTGAACTTCTCTGTCTCAGACAATGCCCATGTTTTTTAAATTTAATGTGTATATATTTTATTTTTTAAATATAGAGGTATTAATTAAAAGTTGAAAGATATTTTTAAATAAAGTTATTTAAAAAAAAAAAATTAAGAGTTATTGTCGAACATTTTGAAAAATTTAATAGTATTTTTTTTAGAGGAATACAAATTTTAAGAGTTTTTTATTAATTTTTTTTTCTTTTTTTTTCCGAAAAGTCATTTTAATATAGAACTGTTATATATCAACATGTTATAAAAAGAAAATGGTTTTTTTTTTTTTTGTTTTTGAAGACTTTGTTCCAATTTATTTTAAGACAACAAAATATAAAAAAAATAATAGTCTAATATCACATTACATGTTTTAATAATAGGTGTCGATTTATGTTAGATTTAATAATAGGTGTCGATTTATGTTAGAATAATAATATATCTAAATTAATAAATAATTATTTTCAAGTAATTAAGATTTTTTTTATTTCTTTAATTACAATCATGCAAACCTTTTAATAAAGTATGAAATAAAAATTTTCAGACCACAAACTAAATACCAATCCTTTATATTAAAAATATAGTTTTATTATTTTAAAAAAGTTAAGAGTTTTTTTAATCTTCATGTTTCTTTTGTTGCATTATGCCAATTTGACAGTTTCCAAAAAATTAAATGTATCTAATTAATATTTAATTTATAAAAATTTGAAAATTCATGAATATATAGAATTATCTTAATCACAAAGATTATAAGATTATTAAGATACACTCATGAATCATAGAATTAAAAGTGAAAGGTGAATTATTTGGGATTAGTTTATAATAATAGTAAACTTAAAAAAAAAAAAAAATATATATATATATATATAATATATTTATTAAGAGATTATATTGAGAAGAAAATCGGACGGTGGAAAATGTGGTTGAATTAAAAAGGCTGAGGGAAAGCATTGAGGATTAGGGCATGAAGTCAGTCGGCGGGATCTGATTGGTCCACGTAGACCACATTTACAATGCTTACCTTACAGCTACAAGTTGAGGAAGACGACGGTCCCACAAAAAACCACTCGATGGACTGTCATGTCCTCTACCTTTTGTCCTTTGCTTCCCCTCCGCTCGTAAATTTGGCTCTCTGTACATTTTTTGTAACACTGTCCCTACCGCCCCTCTGATCTGTTTGGCTCTCCACCAACGGTGGTGGTGGTGGAGGAATTCTCATTGGTGGCTTTCCCAGATGCGTATTTTAGAAAGAGAAAAGTTGTTAAGATGTCAGGGTTGTTTTGTTGTTTTTTGCTTTTGATGGCGTGTGAAATGGGTATATCTATGGATGTAATAGCGAAACCCTATTTCGCTTTCTCCTTGCCAGTTTCTGCTGGTGTCGATGATGGAAATACATGAGAGTTGAGAGGAGTTTAATTTTACAAGAATATGGAAGGAAGGATGCAGAGAAGGTGTATGATGAAATGTCTGACAAAGAAAGAAGGGAAAATTTTTCTCATGGGGTGGGCTAAAGTGGTTATGTCTTTTATGGGTTTATTGATTCCATAAATGGGTGGGTTTTAAGGTGATGGATTAGATGAGTGAAGGGAAATTGTTGGGTTTTGTTGAGAGATTTTATGATGGAATATGGAAGGAGAGACCAGAAGGGTAAGAGAGTGACAGAAGAGAGTGAGCACACGCTGCAGCCAAATGTATGAAGAGCATACCTCTGCGGGTGCGTGCTCACTTCTCTTTCTGTCAGCTTCCCCAGTATTTTCCCTTCTGATCTCTTCTTCTCTCTCTTCTACTCTCACTACCCGCTGCTCGCTAATCAAAGACCCTAATCTATACCAATGCCCCTTTCATTCTTTCTTCTCTCTGGTTCACATTGTCAGGGGCCAGATGTCCTCTTGCTCCGTTCCTCTCTATAATGGGTACCCCCTTCATTTTTCATCCTCTGATGGACAAATGGAACAACAACACTGGCGGAGTTGAAGCGGCCTCTCTAAACTTCCAAGCGGTGCCACTGTATTGTACAATTTTCGCCATCACACTCTTAATTTGTCAGTTTATTCTTATCTATTGCAATATTATTATTTTATTCTCTGTGGTTCTTGTGATTTTTTCATGGAAACTCTTTTGGTGTTGTTTCTTTTTTCTTGACATTGATTTCCATGGAAACTTGATAGCACGGCTTTTGATGCTCCTCTCCTGCTTATATATATGTAATTTTGATGGTACAAATCAATTACTGTTCATATTTAACAGAAAAATCCTTCGAATATCGTTGTTGTTTAGTGGAAAAACCCTGATTACTGTTCCTATCTAAATCTCAAACTCCCCGCCATCTTTTGGGGTTTCCTTTGATATTAAGCACACACACTGCCTTTATTTTTATTTATTTGGTTCCTGAGATTTGGGTTATTCCTTATCTGACCAAATATTTCTTCCATTGCTGAGAATATTGGAATCTGGGATATATTTATATACGCATTATTTTCGTCGTTGAAGAGTTTTGCAGATTTTGTTTTGGTTTTTACTTTCCTAAAACGAAAAATTTCTTGCCGTCGTGGGCTACTACTTGGAGAAGGGTGTGAGACTGGACCGACTCGAGTGCTGAATATGGCAACAATCTCTCGTTTTGGATGCCTGAAGGTCCTGCCGTTTTCGAGTCCCAGATATGGAGCTTCCAAACCGGAAAATTTCCCCATTCAGGTAACTGATTTATTCGATAAGAAGATATTCCCAGATTTCTGTTCTCCTGCCCCCTTTTCCAAAAGCATCTTCTTCTCCTTCTTCTCCCTGGTTATTTATTTAAGTGTAGCTCATTAGGTCTTCAATATTGCTCTTGTCAGCACTTGCTTGACGTTGGGAGGCAGCAGCCTGCTTATTTTTCTCTTCACTTTAGATTCGCTATCATAACCACCACCCCCACTGTCCGATTGCGAGGTAAGAAACGGTCTGTTGTGCTTTCTTTTTCCACTTGATTGATTTCTTGGATTTTTTAAGACGTGTTTTGTGATTTTTGTTTGTTTTCTTACTTGAATCTCTTTTCCCAGTTATTCATCTTATCCTTTTCTTGAACATGGGCTTGTATGTATGGGTTAGATTGACATTGTCGGTGTAGCTATGATGCTCTTTTATTTCATTTGAAGGTAGTTGGTTCTTTGATTAATGCTTCTAAATTTTGTTATGATACCTTGCTCTTCAAATGTGGCAAACTTTGTGGAGTTTGCCACCGGATTTCTATATGACATGTAAGAAGGGTTTGGCCCCTTGTAAAGGTTGACGTTCTAATTAAACCCCACAGAGGGGGAAAAAAGGGAATCTTTGGTTGACAATGATTATGTGGTTTAGTATTTTGGGAGCTTACAAATGTTTTAATTAGATTAAAGGAAGCCGAAGAGTCTTGGCTGTCCTTTTCATCCTGAGTGTGCTATGAATTTTGACATGCGAATATTTGATAATCATCACAATCAAATTTGTTAAATTTCTAATCACAACGAATCCTTTGTCAACTTCTATAGAGATGAAATTTATGCAAATAGATAACAGCCTACGAAAATTATATGTTAGGAAATGAGTCTAAAAATATGAAGTTTTCAGATTTCGTTCTAATTTGTTTTTGAATTAAAAGACTTCTTAATAATTACCGATTTTTTTCAAAAGAAAATGACAACTTTTGAACATTCATTTACTTACACTTCTTTCATTTATTTTATTTTATTTTATGTGGTTGTGATAAAATTAGATCATATGCTAGAATGTTTATCGTTACATTCATTTTATGAGCGCATGAGCTGAAAGCTGTTGAGTAAAAAGTACTTCGCACTAGAGTCAAAAGCTTTTGTCCTGAGAGAAAGGTTGTTACTATAATATTTAACCACTTGAGGTTACACATGAAATGATGTCAGAAATACTCCAAGCTTTTGAAGCCTGTAGCTCTATGGATAATTTCAAACAGTGATTGAAGCATCATTCTCTTTTTGTTTTTTTTAGATTTCTCTCAGTACGTTTGAATGAAGTTTGACACGCATTTATTTCTCTTGTTATTCAGCCTTTTTTTTTTTTTTTTTTTTTTTTTTTTTTTTTTTTTTTTTTTTTTTTTTTTTTTTT
>NW_019268519.1:2282005-2291595 GCF_002738365.1 Cucurbita moschata | reverse complement strand
TTTTTTTTTTTTTTTTTTTTTTTTTTTTTTTTTTTTTTTTTTTTTTTTTTTTTTTTGCTGCAATGATAATGATTTGCTGTTGACTACATTATTTCCATTGTACTTAAAATTGTAGGCTTTACAGTACTACACTTGTTTGTTACATATTTTCATGATTGAGTTATTGTTTTCCTAGGTAAAAGTTATTTACTTATAAATACTTGTTAATATAACTTTGAAAGAATAATTGTCTGTCTTACTTTCCTTAACAATTAATATGCCTCAAATGTAGGAAACAATGTACTTATTAGGTGTTTGACGTCATTTTTTAGTGCAGTCTTAGTTCATTTTGTATGCATTTAAGGAGTGCTCTGGTACGATGATGTATTGCTCAGGTTTAATAGATAAAATATTTTTATTTTAGTTTAGTTTTCATTTTCAATTTTGATTGATGACATTATATATTATTTCATTCATTATTTTAGTACATTGTCCACTTCAAACTGACAGACGCATGTGCCCGCGTTTAGAAGCTGACCTTTTGATATTACTTGTTGATTGTGGTAGAAAGCGTATAACAAATAATTTTGCTTTGCTAGAACGGTTAAATATACTTCGTTCACAATAAGATTAGGTGATGCGATGTTGATGGCTAGAATTCTAACTTCCTCATAGATAAGGCAATCTACCATACTATTCTTTTTATTAACTTGTAAATATTAGAAATCTTTGAGAAATTGTATTAAGATAAATATTGTCTTGAACAAGGGAAATTATTTGTTCCTTGTAACTTCATGGTCTTTTCTTTACTAGCTTCTGATTAAGTCGATCTGTGTAACTAGATTGTCGGTGAAGGAAATGCTATTTGCTATCTTTATTATTATCTACCTTGGGTTTAAATCCAAGACTTCATTTGACCATCTATACTTCAATTTGGGGGAACACATTTGACTTATGCTGTATCAACTAAGGTATTAATGTCGGAGTTGCATGCTTAATTTTGGATAAATGGTTGCATTCATCTTTTAATTAATGGATTTTCCTTGAATCTATCTCTGTTAATCTCTTGTTAAATTATGGACACTAAATGGTATTTGTTGAATAAAGTGAATGAAAGAATCCATGTATAGTTATCTTATAGGTGAGTCGTTGCCAAGTCACACATTGTCTGATTAGATTGGTAAAAAAATCGTACGTTGACCTCTCAATGTAAACACTCTATCGGCTGTAAAGAGAGCATGAATCACCCTATTATCTCAAAAGAGACCATGGGTGAAAACCTCTTCCATTGTAGCCCCTGCACTATTGGATCGAGTTCAAACTGCCACAACAAATTTACAGCCACATTAAACATACTTGTAACCTTTTGAGGTCTTCCTACACACATTACACTTACAAATACTATCAATGCCGCAAATTTTCACATGGGAACCCTACAATGTAAAGAATCTAACCTTTTGGAAATACACACCTTCAAAAAAAAGAAAACAAAATGGAAGTAGGGGATGGGGCCTACATGCTAAATCAGATTTCCTTATTATTCCTGTGGATTCCCAGTAGCTATGAGAATGCCAAATTGTGATATTTTCCTTTTGTTCAATGCTAACTTTTATTAGGCTAATCATAAATCTCATCAAATTTACTTTGCATACAGTTGAGTTGTTCACTGCCACATGAAATTTGTTTCAACCTTTATTATCTCTTGCTTGTTACTTATCATAAGCCACACCTCATCAAATATATCTCTCTAGAATTATGTGAAATGAGAGATATTTTAGGAGTGTTGAAAGGCCGTGGGAAAAGGTGTAGGCTGTATCTATAAGTCTGATGCTTCTCTTTGAGCTTTCGTACCTACAGACTTTTGTAATTACCCTCTTGATCTTCTTATTTTGGATTGGAGTATTTCTTCTTTTTATCCGTTTAGGTTTTTAGATGTTGTTTTGGCTCCATTTTTGGGCGTTGGATTTGTATTCGTTCATTTGTTTTCAAAGAAAGCTCGATTTCTATAGAAAAAGAAGAAGAAGAAAGTGAAATGTAGTCTGAGAAATTTTTTTACAAGTAGCTGATTAATTGCTTTTCTTTGAAATGTTTTTTTTTTTTTTAAATAAAATAAAATAAAAAGTTCTATTGCATTTCCAATGCATTATTAAACACTACAAAATTAGACCAGGACCTTCAATTTTCTGAAACAGAAATTGTGCCAAAGCCACTTTACATTGCCTAAATTTGTTTATTGTCACTAACAGCCATACTTCATTTCTTTTGCGAAGATATATATGTTGTACCAAGTAGGCATTGCATTTTAAACTATTGAATGGTATTGGGAGGCAGAAGCTTTCTCTTTCCAACAAGTTTGGATTCACCACTAAATTCCAACTTCCATATCCCTCTTTACAATTACAGATTATATCATATCAAACTCTCTGAAAGTGAACGAGGAAGCAGACTTGGTCTCGAGTGAGTGAGTGCTAACACTGTTGTCATTCCCCCTTTTCCCAACTAAATCTCCCATGATAGTAGACTTCAAAGTAGCAATCATACGTCAAGGCAGAAATAGGAAGACTTATTGTGTGTACTGCCAAATTTGTTGAAAAGATTGAACTATGACCATTGGAACTTAAGTGCATGCATCTATTCCAAATATTAACAAAATAATAATAATTAAAAAAAATAAAAAAAATAATCAATAAAATAGAAAACCATTATGGTTCCATGACACTCGGTGGAGTGCAAGCCTGCTGTTTGATGTATATTACTGCCTTTGGTGTTTGCACGTTTGGCTTAGTCATTTCTCATTCAAATACCCCAGTGACTACTGCCTGCTATTTGGTATTTGCTATTTTGGTTTTTAACCATATGAATGTGGGTTGCTCTGTTGAAATTATTAGAAAAGTTTCTTCTTATCCTGTACAATTTAGAATCTACTAGGGAGCAGCAGGGAGGATGATATATTTCAATACAGTTGGATAGGGTTGGGTAAGTTGGAAGATATTGTTCTTATTAATGGTGTGAATGGAATGCTCATTTGGGCTGGCATAGGGTTCTGGTTTCTGACTACGGAGAACTATTAGATATCAAAAGTTTGTATTGCATGAGCACGCCTGTTTAGAGCTTTAGTTTCAGTCTCCAAAAGGAGATAACCATTTAACCTCAAAACTGTATTTTGTATACTGCCATCATTTTAAATGTGTGTGCACATGCCTAGTTTAAAACAAGACTGTTTCCTTCTTTTTCCTTTTTTTGGAGTTTGTATCTTTTGAGGATTAGTTTCTTTTTGTTTATTCAGTGAAAAGTTTGGTTTCTTTAAAAAAAAAAAAAAAAAAAAACAAGACGGTGTCATTGGTCTTTCTGCATCTAATGCAAATTTGGTAGGAGAAACTTTGTGAAAACACCGTAATTTGATGTTAGTTCTCCTTTTATTCTCCTTGCTGAACAAAGAGCAAAAATCCTCGTCTTCTTTTCTCTTAAAACTTAAAAAAAGATGCCTGGGGAAAATAGTCGCTATCCAAAAGAACTCTAGTGGGTTTGGCACGAGTTTTTGGGACAGCAAAACGTTTGTGTAAGTGTTCATGGATTGGGCATGGTTGGTTAGAGAGTTTCTTTTCTTTTTTAATGTTTTTTTATTATTATTTATTTCTCCCTCCCTTAGTTTGAATGGAATCCATTTGTTGAGGTTTCAACTTTGCTCAACCCAAATGATCCTGCCACAATTTAATCCAACCTTGAATTTTTGGGGTGCAACTTTGTTCAACTCAATTACAACCTTCAAAAGTCATTGCAAACTTAGAGCATGTTTGGAGTGGCTTTCCATATACTTAAAACACTTATTTATTACGCAAAACTCTGTACAAACTAGAAGACCACGACACTTTCCTACAATGGCATGATAGATAGATCATTGAAGGGTTTGCTATAATGTATAATATGGTTATTTTTTGTTGGCTATTGTAATGTGTTCATAGAGAGAAATCTTAATGCTTTACCGCGAATCAGAGATCTGGTTTTTGAATGTTTGGTGTAGTTGCTAACTAATTCATTTGATCAATTGGTGGAGAACATTTTGTTTATACTTCGATGAACAACTGGCTGAAATTAGGCTGTGAAGTCTATAACTTCGTTTAATTCGTTCTTAGGAAAGTAAAAGGAGAAATTCCCATGGAATCTAATCCTTTATCTTGTTTGTTGGTCCTTTTTCTTTCTTTCTAGAACCACCATGAAACAGAAGTGGCCAAATACGATTTCAGAAACCAGGGTGAATGCAATTGCAGAAGGTTCAGATTCAAGCTGCATCACTTGCCCATTCCCTGCAAATGGGTGCAGTAAGCAAGGAAGGAGTTTAACCTCAAAATTCAAGGGTGTTGTGCCTCAACAGAACGGCCACTGGGGTGCTCAAATTTACGCCAATCATCAGCGTATTTGGCTTGGGACATTCAAGTCAGAAAACGAGGCAGCCATGGCTTATGATAGTGCAGCTATCAGAATCAGGAGTGGAGATTGTCATAGAAACTTTCCTTGGACCAAAGTCACAATTGAAGAGCCAAACTTTCAGACACTTTACACTACAGAAGCTTTGCTTAATATGTTAAAGGACGGTTCTTACACAACCAAATTTGCTGAGTATTTGAGGGACCGTTCTGAAAGTGCACAAACATCAGCCGGCCCCTCTGCAGCAAATATAAATAACAATGAAGGGACTATTAAGCAACTTTTTCAAAAGGAGCTAACACCGAGCGATGTGGGTAAGTTGAACAGATTGGTCATCCCAAAGAAATATGCTGTTAAATACTTTCCTCACGTATCAGCTAGCACATTAGAAAACGTAGAATGTGCCGATGACGATCGTGATGTGCAGCTGATGTTTTTTGACAAAACAATGAGACAATGGAAATTTCGTTACTGTTACTGGAAAAGCAGCCAGAGCTATGTGTTCACACGTGGTTGGAATCGATTTGTGAAGGAAAAACAACTGAAAGCTAATGACACAATAGCTTTCTACTTGTGTGAAGCAGCAAAGACAAATGATGCTAAAACTACATTCTGTGTGGTAGATGTTAAAAATCGTAATGGTGCCAGCTCGGTCGAGAATGAAGCCGAAGAATTGTTATCGCCCAAGAACAAGGACGATGGACTAAAAGGTGATGCTGAAGTTGAGGGTTTCAAATTGTTTGGAGTGCATATTAAGTGAAAGAAGTAAGTTTTGCTATTCCTTCCTCCTTCCATCATTCCTTTTCCATTTTAAGTAGTTTGGTAGTGATTAAACCCTTACCTTAAAAAAAATCATTTAAGGTTATACTTGGGAGATTCTTTTTGGAACCATGCTACAATTAATACGGTCATAAACTTCTGACCGATAGTGCTCTGTTGTAGTTTCCACCCTCGTGACTTTTTGAATGCAACAACGGCGGGGTGAGATTTGAACTTTCGACTTCAAGAAAAATAGTAGATATCTTAACGATTGACCACTCCTTTTGTTTTGTGTTACTTAATGAGTTACTCTTTATGATCACTGCTTAATCTTTGGTTTATATAATTCTCTGTCTCTGTCTCTGTCTGTAGAGCCATTTTATGAAGCAGAAATTCCAAAAACAGCGAGGCTTTTTTAATGTTATTGGTAGGTGAGCAATATAATCATGCAGAAAGGCTTAGAGACTTAGTGGAGTTTTGTTCAATAAAGTAATCTTATCATCATGATTGATTTAAATTGGTGCATTTATTGTATGATTCCTTTTCTCATTCAAAGTATCTTCCTCATCCTAATGTAACTGCCCCATTATTTCATTTATTTAGATTGAAAATGCATACTTTATATTAGCTGCTATATTCGTGTGCTGTTCTAGATTAAACAATAGCTCACCTCATTTCTTCTGAATCATATTGGTTGTGGAAAATCATGTTGACAAAGAAGAGTTGGACATGACATTTGTGGTGGGTCCTAACAGGAACTTTAGAGATGAGAAATATAATCCATAGACGAAGATCGAGTGGTTCAAAAAGTGAGCTGCGATTCCAACCCATGAGGGAGGAGAGAAGAGCTAATAGCCTCAGATTCTTTCATGAGCCATTGGGTGCAACCACTTCTCAAACCCATATATATATATATTTACTTAGCTTAATCATTTCAATATTATCTCTTAACGTTATATTTGTGTGTTCTTTCTTTTACAACTTACGTTTGAGGAAAAAGAGGAAGTTAAAAAGATGAACCTTTTATTGCCTTTCTGAATATTGGAGAAAATAAAGCCAAAAAGAGTGGAATTGTAATAATAATAAGAAAAGATTTGGGCAATAAAGCCAAAAGCCATGTGAAGCTTTGTTCCAAACACATCCCTCCATTTATGTTTAAACATTGCTCTGTTTTCATGTGGCCTCCCCACATGTTACCACTCTTTTCTTTTTCCTTTCTGTTTTCTGTTTTTTATCGTTTTTTCGTTCGGATCAATCTTGTCGCACTAAAATTTTGAAAGTTTGAATCGTTCATCAATGTTGGTTAGGATGTGATTTCGATATCGTATATGTTACGTATTTGAATAATTTGGAATTGAAATTATTGGAGTGATGGAATGGTGGAAGCTCACATATATTGCATGATCTGATCTCCCACATGGCATTAGGAAGCTTTTGGAAATGGAGTAAATATCAGATGCCTTTACAACTCATAACTTATTGTCAAAAAGAAACTAAAATAAATGTAACGACCCAGATCACCGCTAGCCGCAGTTGTCCTCTTTAGACTTGTCCTCTTTAGACTTTCCCTAAGGCTTTAAAACGCGTTTGCTAGGGGAAGGTTCCCACACCGTTATGAATGGTGATTTATTCTCCTTCCTAACCAATGTGGGACATCACAATAAATGAAATGATCAATCTCACACAATAACTGCCCTATAGTTTCTACATCCATTTTGGATCAATATTCTTGTAAATGGGTACTTGGATTCTTTTTTAGAAGGAAAAAGATAACCGGCTCGACTCTTCAAGAAAAAGACTAAAAAAACTTGAGTTTTGTCGAGTGTAGATCATAATAGGACTCGAGGAAGAAGCCTCGACTAATTCTATGCTAGCAATTGCAAAAAGACGGAGGAGTGAGGCAAGTGTTAGTAACAAACATGGCACCTGTATGGCTATCCCACAATCCTGTTCTCTTAGTTTAGGCTGCACCCTTGTTACTCACTGGTACTCCGAGAATCACTCTTTTACTTTTATTTCTTAAACACTAACAAATTTTATAATATATTTTTTTTTTTTTAAAGTGGACATATATGTTTTTTTAAAAAAAATAATAATAATAATATAATTCCAAATGTGTTAAATTATTATATTTTTTAAGTTTAAGATTTTTCTATAAATAATCATAGTGAAGTAGGTGAGTAATTTTTATATTTTAAAAATCAATTTTTAATTTTTAATTCTTGGTTAACACTAAATGTTTGAAATTACCTTAATTTTGTGTGCAATATTCCAAAAATAAACGAAAATGAGAGGATTGATATTGATAATAACATTCAAACTGACACATAAACACCAACAATTTCTGTCAAATCGACAAAGAAATTCAAAGCGCTACAGATTATAATAACGTCTCGACTCTTAATATTATTATTTTTTGGTTTTACCGTCTCCTAAATCTCAACCCGACACTGTCTTCTCCGTTGGTGATGTCCACACAATGTCTTTCAGCGCCGGCCGGAGCTCTTTGCTGCAGAACTGCCTGTATTCTAACGTGTCCCCGTGATCTTTCTTCACCTCTACCACCAGAAACGACGGCGTTACGGCGAAGATCTCCGCCGCCACCGCTAGTTTCCCTTTTCTTCCGCACGCTTCACCCTGTAATCTCACTCTTGATTCGCTCTTTTTTACGCTGAATTTCCCCGCCTTCGCCACCTCTTCCAGCTTCGATATCACACTGCTTGCGGGCCTTGTCGTCGCAAATCTCAGCTCCTCTTTCTCTTCTCTCTTTTTCTCCTCGAACAACGGTGATAAATCGAACCCTTCCGATAAGGAAATTATATGGAAGGCATTTAACGTCTCCGATTGCTTCAATTTCTCCTTGCTCTCGTCGAATTCCTGCTCCTCTTTTGTTATTACAGTCCTCGGCGTGGATTTCCTGAACCAGGAGGACTCCATGATCTTTGATGTTGTAATTCTGCTGCTCGGATTCGGATCCAGGAGTTTGGTTATTAATCGACGGGCTTCCGGTGAGAACCACGGCGGGCACTTGAAGTCTCCTCTGTAAATCTTCCTGTACATCGACACAATATTGTCGTCTTGAAATGGGAGAAATCCGGCGAGAAGAACGTAAAGGATGACTCCACATGACCACAGATCAGCTTTGGCGCCGTTGTATCCCTTCTTCCCAATTACTTCCGGCGCAACATACGCCGGCGTGCCACAAGTTGTGTGCAACAGTCCATCCTGTTTCAGATGCTCTGAAAATGCGCTGAGTCCAAAATCAGTTACCTTAAGATTTCCGTCGTCGTCGAGAAGAAGATTCTCCGGTTTGAGGTCCCGATGATAAACTCCACGGCTGTGGCAAAAATCGATCGCAGAAATCAGCTGCTGAAAGTAAAGTCTAGCCAAATCTTCTCTCAATCGACCTCTGGAAATTTTGGAGAACAGTTCCCCTCCGCGAACAAGCTCCATCGCGAAATAGATCTTGGATTTGCTCGCCATAACCTCATGAAGCTCGACGATATTCGGATGCTTCACCATCTTCATTACAGAGATCTCCCTCTTGATCTGCTCCATCATGCCTACTTTTATCACTTTCTCCTTCCCAACCACCTTCATCGCCATGTTCGTCCCCGTCTTCAAATTCCGGGCATGATAAACCTTCGCAAAAGTACCATGCCCTAGAAGCCGACCTAGTTCATACTTTCCATGGAGAACACCAGACTGACCGTCTCTGTCCTTTTCCGCCATTGATTCGATCTTTTTTCAAATTTAAATTAGAAATATACAAACGATTCTTTCACGCCTTTCTTCTCCTACTTAATTAGAGCGTAGAGATAAGAGAAAATTGAGGAGGATGAGAAAGGGAGAAAATGGATCACCCGTCTTCGACGTGTTTCCGGTGACAATTCCGGCCGCCGATCCACTTGCCAGCTCGACCACTAGAGATGAACCTTGTCAACAAAGCTCCTCTCATCTCTCTGCATTCCCTAAGAGGGCGCCTTCTCCGCAAAATCAGTTACAGAAATTTTCTCTCCAAGTCTTTCAAAGAGCTCAGATAACCGGCGGAAGTTCACTTCTTAGCCCCTTCTATTCTCTGCATCTTCTTGCTCCTTTTATAGCGACGGGATATTCCGTAATTACCTTTTTGTCCCGATAAATGATCGTATGGCTGTTATTCGATCTGATTTGAGCAGGTGTCAGAATCATGGCGGTTGATTCTTTTATTTGCCAGTTTTGACGTCACGCCTTTTTCACGGGCTCCATTGGGGAGCGTAATGGGCCATCGTGGTGGGCTTCATGGCCCACAATTCTAATTTCTTTACTTTTAAAATATTTTAATTTAATTATTATATTTTCGATAAATTTTAAAATCCGGAAACGTTTTTCAATTAATAATTTCTATTTAAGTAAAAAAAAAAAAAAAAAAAAAAAAAAAAAAAAAA
>NW_019268519.1:2274090-2280996 GCF_002738365.1 Cucurbita moschata | reverse complement strand
AAAAAAAAAAAAAAAAAAAAAAAAAAAAAAAAAAAAATTAAAGTAGTCTAAAACTACCTATTTTAATTGTTAATAACTTTGTCAATTTTCAATAATAACATAATTATGGTATATGATTATATCATAATCACATTAAACTTGTCTTATTAGTAACTTTTTTTTTTTCTAATTAATACGAGGGAATTTAAAATATACAAGATAATATTAAATAATTTAATTCAATCTTATTATGGTTTCATTAAAAAAAAGCAATTATTGATAGAATAAAATAAAAATAAAATAAAAACAATTTCGTGTGTCAAGCTCTACCAACTGATTCGAAAACGATCAAATCAGTTGAATAAGATGTGACGTAAACAAAATTATAGTAATTATTATAAAATAAATTTTCACAATGTAATGGGCCCGAGTGGCCCAACCTACTTCTACTAGTTATGGTCACTACTCTACAAAATTCATTTCAACGACACAATTATAAAATCCTATATTAAAATTTATTTATTATTAAATTTTTGTAATGAAATTTATTATAAAAATCATGTAATTAAAGGTGTGGGGTATCAAATGGAATTATTTTCAATTATTGGATTGGAGCAAGAAAGTATGGGCTGGTGAATGCTTCAATAAAATTAAATTAATATATATATATATAATTTTATTTTTTAAATCTTATATGACATCATAAACTTTAAAAAAAATACAAATAATTCCATAAAATTAAACAAATACGACCAAATTCTTTCTGTTTTTGCATTAAACTGTGTGCTGTGTATTTTTTCTGTTCATAAAATATCGAAGAAAAGTTTGAAAATTTTTATTATTTTAATTTTGGTGATGGAATATTTACAATTATACCAGCCATGAAATTAAAATAATAAATAAAGGAAATGATTTGTGTTTTAAAGAAAGATTAATTAATTAATTAGTATTATTATGAATTAAGATTAAGAAAATGATATAAAGTAGAAAGACGTGATATTGGGGTATACGTAATTCAACAGAGTCTGGGTGTTTCGATAAAGTTATGGGCAGCCCATAAATTGCCAAAATGGTAAGATTGAGAGAATGTTTTTATTAATAATATTGGGATTTTGTGACGACTACCGTGTCACTTTCGTGATAAAAAAAGACTCAAAATTTGAACTCTTGCGTTATCAAATATGTCCATACAATCAATCCATTTTGATCTCTAATTTCATTGAAACGTCTGTATAAATAATAATTCATTTCTAAAAGTTTATAAACTTTAATTGATGTAATAATAAGTTTGTAATAGAGAGGATCGTGATTTTAAATAAGGTTTGAATAAATTTAATATTTTATGTTCAAAGATATTTTTTATTGACATGATTTTTTTTTATTTGACGACGAACATATTTTAATTGTATCAACTAAATTGCTACAAATGTCAGAGAATTTTAGAGGGAAAAATTAGTGCTCCATGTGACACAAAGAACATGTAAAGTTTTATTCTAAATGTCTCTCTCAAAGTCTCGTCTCATCAACCTAATGAGAGAATGATGCATTAACTTAGGGTAAACCCCATGTGCATGTGGGCTTGTGTTTTGGGTTATGTAGGTAACCATATCAAAGAGGTTGTACTTCAGTGCTCAAAATATGACATGTGTTTACTCAAATCATCACTAAGTTTTTAAATACATGTTCATAGGATGCATTATTTTGTTCCTCGTTCATTTAACACCAAACTAAACTCCGACAATATACTTTACTAGTCACTTTTTATGTTCCTAAACAGTATCTTTTAATAATGGTTCGTCTAATCTTTCTTCACAAATAAATGAAAATCAATATTATTGATGCATAAATCTAGTCAAGCAAATTCGGATTGGATCAGTGGGTGAGATTGGCTTCGAATTGTCCAAAGTTTGTAAGATAATTTCTCATGTAGTGTGGTGTTGCTATCAATGGTCAACAAATGATTAAGAGCTATACAAGGTAAAGTTAAATTAGGTCGTAGCCTTTAATGAGAGGCGCTTTCCGTACTTATTGTGGTTTGGTTCAAACATTAGTGTTAAAGTTCGATAATGAATTAAAAACGTCATGTTTTATTTATCTTTTAACTTTGTTTATGACATCGATATTTATTTTTGGCACTCCATTAAATTAATAATTGTGTCATAGACTTTACGCACCATCTCAATTATAACCTATGCTTTTCAATTTTCTAATCATAAAAAAAGACCGTTCACTTTTTATTTAAAAAAAATAGATATTAACAAAATGAAAAAAAATAGAAAATTCCAAGCAAAAGCATTTTAACAAACACATTGGCCCAAACTTTGTGTTCGATGTGGAGATTTTGACTGGGCCCATGGGCCATGGGCCATGGGCCATACCGCCACATGCCCACTTCCGACGTAACAGACACAAATTCGATGGTCCCACATGAACAACGCACGACAAATCGAACTGATTATGTCCAACTTGGCGGTTCTTTTTATCTTTTTGTACTTTGGAAATATTCATTCAATATTTATCATTTCCAATAGAAACTCGACACGTCACTAATCATCTTCAACCTCATTCTCCTCCTCTATCAACGGTAGCTGGTAACAACTATGATCTGATTTGAAAGGAGTGAGAATTACTTACCAGCCCAGATGCGAGCCCTCACTGAACACAATACGCTGCATCACCAATTCGTCCAGCCCAAAGTTTACCTACATCGGCCCAGTAAAATGTAGTTTCGTTAAGGGATCGTAATTGGGCCCAAGCGATCACTAAGGCCCATTAGAAGAGTAACATAAAAGGGTATTAATTATAACTTCTTTTTTATATTTTGGTAAAAAAAATTACCTTGTTTTCTTAAATAATAATAATGGCTTCATTGTAGTTGCAGGATCTCCACAAAACAGAGCTCTAAAGCTTTAATGACAAGCACAAAACAACTCTAAATTTTCTTTTAAGTGGTAAAGCTAAATACACATTTCGATGAACATTTTCCCAAACAAGCAACCTTCAGAGGTGACTTCTTCTATCACCTGTATTATTTTTTGATACAGTTATGTACACACACAAGTATTAGTTCACTTTCGATACAAGCAGCCTGCTCACCACATTGAACAACAGGATAAGGCTTTGATCTCCATGTGTTGCTGCAGTGCAAATCATGATACCAATATTAGTATGTTAAGACTAAAAGAAATTGTGCTTAATACACTGAGTTGAGAGTGTTAGTTACCTCATGAAGGAAAATTAGCTTTTCATTCGGAGGTGTGAAACACTCCTCTCTCAACATCAACAAGTAGATAATCTCCCACTAAAACTAATTACGGCTGTTGGATGTCTGCAGAGCTGGAGGGCCCTCGGCTTGAAAGAACACAACATGCTAACTTACTTCACATTGCCAATCTCGATCTGGGAGTGTGATAACTGTTTTGTTCTTGACCTCTTATGCATGTGCCCTGTCTTTGATTTTTCGCTTTCAGTTGCTTTCTTCATTTCCAGCTCTATCTGCTTGCAGTTCTCCTCGTGGGCTCGGTTAAACATTCTCACAAAGTTGCATAAGGTTGATATAACTGCAGAACAATTTAGGGGCAAAAACAAATTAGACCAACAGTGACACTGAAAGGAGCTTATCCCCCCCGGTAAGCATCTTGCATACTTCTTTTACTCATGATGAACAAGTACCTTGCTCAAAGGGGCAGCGAGCTGGGTCTTCTCCGAAGTAAAGAATCAAAGAATCTACACTTCTACCCTGCAAAGTATCAAGCTCCACATAAGCAACAACCTAATCCAACTAGAGGATCAAAGTTTGAACATGCACTGAGATATGCAGCACCTACCACGCTAGAGTACAGTGAAGCCAAAGTTCTCACTTCAGCTTCAGCAAAACGAAGGAACTCCTTTAAAACCTGAACCACCAAAGAGCGGGGAGGAGGGAAATGAAGTCAAGAGAGCACTGATAAAAATTAATGGCCAAATGACAGCAGAAGTTCCCAACTCAAGGAATATAAAATTTTTAAATTTTCGACTAGGATTCTATGTAAGTTAGATAGGTAACCTTCTTTTGTTTCTCTTTTAAACAGAATTTCTCATAAAAAATTTTTTTGTTTGTTTTTATATTAAAGCAGAATTTTTTAAAGATACATTCAAATCTATGTCATATAGGCAGAATTTCTCTCAATCTAAGAAAATAGATAAAAAGAATTCTGGTTTTTCCATTAGAAAACTACTACCAGGGCTTCTGTGATACAGTAAGATGAATTAAGATGCATGCACCACAAAGAAAGGGAATATAAGAGAAAAGTCAAGAAGATGAACACAACTAGGCCAAAATCACCTAAAACGTTCAGGCCATGTAGCATAGTAAAGAAGACCTAAGAGAAATGAGACTCAAGATTGCCACTATTATTTGGACAAATTCTTCAGGTTAACTCATTACAGACAGTATTTCCTAGATCCCAAGAATCAGAGATGATGGTAGTTTCCAATTATCAAATATTAGCTGAACAGTGGTGGAAATAGTTTGCACTAACTCAGAATGCTTTAATACCGTTCGGAAATTATTGGATATAGGGCCATCATTTTCAGAGGTAGACAATTCTTGAACAACTTTCTCCAACCCCTTGCTAATTGATTGCATCTCCTCTGCCAAAACCTTTAATTGTTCCTGGATAGAAATCAAACCTGTCTCAGTCAAGGAGGCAACCCCTTCACCCACCCAACAAACTTTCCAAAAAGGAACCAACAAAGAGAGAATACCTTTGATGCAGGCTCCAAGCTTGGAAGATCGTTTGAAAAATCCAGAACTTCTGGCAGTTTATCAGCAAGTATCTACACTTGTCAACAAACAATAAAATCAGAAGACTTGTTCCAGTCTAAGAAGGATAGACACCACATAGACACGGTGATACATCATCTTTTTTTTAAAAAAAAAAAGAAAAGAAAAAAGAAAAAAAAAAGCAAGGGCACGATAAGAACATGTTTATTAAAATATATATCATTTTGTACCAAAAGGAAATTCAAAGTCAGTAAATTTAAGCATTTTAAGGCTCAAAATGTGTTTGATGTATTTTGCTCTAAAAAATTATTATTTATGTCCTATGTTACTATTTGTGTCTATTCGGTAGACTTAACAAGTGTTTGATATGTATCTAACAAATGATGGACCCACATCCACTTTGTACAACAAGTGTTTAACACATGTCTATTGTGTTAACAAGTGTCCAAACGTACCCAACAAGTGTCGAAGTGTTCAAGTGTCTGACACATATCAGACAGGCACTTTAGCTTGGTTCTAGTAGACCACACCCAGTCAGTTACTATCTAGTTATTCTCAAAGATTGTCTGAAGGATACCTGAACTTGAGATGAAGATAAAGAAAACAGGCCTGAAATATAATACTATATTTAGGGAAATTTTCAAGAGATTACAAGGAACACTAGAGGCTTAATTCTCTCCAATAACCACCTACTGGTCCTAGAGTAAGAACCAAGAAATTCAACTTGAGATTGACATGGAACCACTTCAATTAATTAATTATTATCTTCAAGAATAGATCTAAATTTTGACTATCGATGGTAAAATAGAAAAGCCCAAGCATCACCATAATTCAGAAATCCCATAACCGTCTCTCAATTGATCTTGTGCTCTTCTATTCCTGATTTTAGGTGTGGTTATCGGTTTTACAGGCGTCCAGCTCATTCAACCCCATGTTTTCTATATTTTTCCTTTCTCTTCTTTTTCTTTCTCTCCCTCTCTCTCTCTTTATTTCTTGCTACAACTTTTCTTATTGTTTAAGAAGTGAGTGTCATATTAACTTTTACAAAAGAACAAAAAAAGCTATTAAAAAAGTGAGATAGATATCACAGATACATACTGTTGGTAGACAGTATTTTAAAGCCCGTACGGTATCTTATGCCTTGACAATGTAAAGTTGTAACCTAACAAAATATAAATCATGCTCATGGAGAAATAGATAGTATAAGTTGCACCTTGCAAAGATAATGCATTAGAGTCATCTTGTTGTTTCGTGCACGAGTTTCTGTTAGTTTAAGAAGGCTATCCAGCCTAAATCCTATAGCAGAGCCTAAAAAAGAATGAACGACCTTTAGTAGATCAAGTCAATGAGGCTATTGCAACATAAATATTTCAATTAGCATGTGAGTGATAATCTTTCCACATAAATAACAAAGAGAGAGAGAGAGAGAAATGGAAGGGAGCTAACTCAACTTAATATAACTTCCAAATTAAAGATATCATTGAGATGAAAGAGGTTTGTAGGAAGGCAAATGAACAAGGGAGTTAAGGTTAAAAGATGAAGTTCCACTGGAATTCAAAATTTTCAATTTTTTATCCTAAAGGAGAAAATTAAAATGTTCAGATAAATTCGTGTACTGTATTCATTATGGTAAATGAATGGCGATAATAGGCTGAATTCAGAGAAAATATAAATGCAACATAAACTAACCCCTCGCCGTTCCCTGGTTTAAAGCATTTCCTAGTGATAGTATTGTCTGCATGACTCTCTTCAACTTGACTGAACTTTTTATCTGAAATAAGAGTGTCAGAAAAGTTATAAGAGATTGCAAACCATGTCATCGAATCATGGGGAGAAGTTACCTCTTCTGCTGCAGAGTTGACAAAGTTCAGGCTTTTCTTGAGGTCAGTGATCTGCATGACAATTCAGAAAGGCTGGTTAATGATTATCTCAGTGCATATGAGCGTACGTGTGTGGCTGTGGCAGGTAAGGCAATTCACCTGAGAGATGAACTGTATTTTAAATGAGAAAACTCGAAGCTTAGATTCTACACGAGGTACTTGCATCAACTCTAAGAAGAACTGTGAGAAATATATAGCACTCGTCAAAACACACATTTCTTTTTTAATTACATAAAAAAAAAAAAAAAAAAAAAAAAAAAAAAAAAAAAAAAAAAAAAAAAA
>NW_019268519.1:2258156-2273579 GCF_002738365.1 Cucurbita moschata | reverse complement strand
AAAAAAAAAAAAAAAAAAAAAAAAAAAAAAAAAAAAAAAAAAAAAAAAAAAAAAAAAAAGGAAGAAGAAGAAGAAGAATGTAGTTCTCCAAATTTGATCAGCAGAACAGGTTGAGCTACTCCTTCAAAGAACTTTCCTTAGCTCTTTGAAAGAGTATCATACTAAATCCAACTCAATATGCTCATATTTAAAAAAAACTAGGTAAAGTTCTCAGCTGATTGCTGCTCAATTTAATTATTAGCAAAATATAAGCAGAATGTTTCTTGCATTTAAGGAATTATAACAGTTTAGGAAAAAGAAAGTTACAAACAATGCCTCAAAAATCAACGAAGTAAATGAGTCGTAGATTAATTTATTAAAGCTGAGCACTAAAATTTCCCAACAGGGAAAACCATTTTTCAGCCAACTTAAATATTTCATATCTATATTACTCAAAATTTCGCAGATTACCATGTTAATAATCCGTAAGTGTTTATATAATAGTTCTATGTTTCCTTTGTTATTTCTGGATATCATGAAGTACATTGATTTCTCATTGAGAAAAACTTCATCCTTGTCACTGATTTGGTACTACTGTCCTTAGAGAATAAGAAAATTTCTAAAGACAATTTAGTATTATGTGCTTATCTTCTGAGCAGTAATAAAATTACATTAAATGTGTGGTTAAAAAGTGATTTTATATGCTTGTCATAGAAACATGTAATATGCATGACATCCATGATTGGGCAGCAATCAAAACCTCGATAAAGAAATGCTGAAAAAGTTTCCATAAAAACCTGTTCACATTTTCCAAGCATCTCCTTTTCTCCAGTGTAGCCCTGCACATGAACATGCCGCATTACTCACAAAGAATAAATTACATTATACATCAAGGTTCTGAAATTTCACAATGAATGCATTGTTATCAACCATGTGAATTTATCCCAAATTTAGAAGTACTTAAATTAGTAGCATTAACAATGGGTATACTGCCCTCACCTAGAGAGAGGGCAAGGCCTTATAAGTTTACTAGGATTACCAATTTTGATAGTATACCAACCTTGAGTAAATCCATTTCCTCTTTTGTTGGGCAAAACTTAATAAGATTCTCAACCTGATCGATATCCAGTGCTGAATCTTCGAGGTCAAGCACAGAACTCTGCCACCATTACCCAAGAGGCACACTATTTAAGTTTAATTAGTAAGAAATAATTACAGAAAAATCGAGTGTGCATTACACAAAGAAAATATCAATGATATTAATTTGCTGCATTCTTTTAAAAACACAAATTTTACTGATTGAGGATTAAAAAGAAATGAGATGCCCTTCCACTACAAACATCAAACAGTACAAGAAGAGCTACCCTGCAATTCAAACTAACAGAAGAAGCACAATAGTGAGCATCCCTATCATGAAAATAAGCAAACATCTTGGCCCTATATCCCCTTCTTATTACTCTCAAAAAGTTTTCATTATTTTTCATTCATGTAAACCATAAACTAGCCAACAGTAGAAGAGAAATCTTAAAACCTAATAAAATTGACACTGCACGAACATCGCAACACAACAATGAACAGAGAATTCAACCATGGTTTCACCATGAATCATTCATTAGGACCACAGTAAGGAACAATGATGATTAGAAAACTGAAGCATAGTTTTTTCTTAAACTTCATTAAAAGATGTACAAATATAGAATTATAAGCACGTTAAATATAAACCATCTTACCATTAAATCAGTCAAAGGTGCCTTGACCTTTGAAAGCATGATTTCACAATTGTAAGCTCGCCTGTGATCAATCTGTGACAGTAGCAGGAAGCAAACGGAAAAGGTTGATATTGACTATAACTGGGATGATCAGCAGAAAGTAATGATATTCATACTAACACTTGCAACAATGTTAACAACAAACTGCTGTTAGGAAAAGCAACCAACATGAACATTTGAAATAAACATCTTTAGACAAAAATTGGAGATAATTAATTAGACAACAGATGAAATTTGGAAATGTAAGGGGTTCAATTTAAAAAATGACTGGTTATACCAGTATTCATTTATATGATTTATTCTGTTCTGTTAACATAATGTATGTAATTTAGCAAGGTACGGAATGTCTTGTCAAATATTCAATATGATTCCACAAGATCTACTTTTGTTCTCTACAATTATATAGAAGAAGCTTCAAGGACATACACTGTTTAGTCTTGTAAGAAGTCTCCACAATCGTAGTTTATTTATTAACTTCTATTTTTCAAAAGCAATACATGCACGCAAATACCCTCTTTTCATATGAATGTTAGTAGTAAAGAGTCAAGTGCTTAATTAGAAACCATGTAACAAATTATTGAACTACACCCAGTCTAAAGGTAACAAGTATTCTTTGCAAAAATTGTATTTCTTTGAAGAATGCCTTCAATGAACCATATCGTGTAAGATTTAATATTTGTGACTCCCTAAATATTGTGATTATCAAATTATTGAAGAACATACTGGTAGGCTTTTATTTCTCTATCAAAATCATTAGTCTTCAATAAACCACAAACCTTTCATTTATTTGTAACACCATCTTCTTCAGAAAACCTTTAGTTAGGAAATTATTAAGCGGTTAATTTGTTAGTTTGTTAGTTGTTATTATTTTTGTTACAGAAACGTGTGTACATATTTCCACTTGGAGAAGTATACTAACAGATCAGATTTTCTCCAAAGCTTTCATTTTATTCATTCCTTTAAGGAAATTAAAAGTCATGATACATGGGAAGTAATTATTGCTGCTACTCTAGGATTGAATGCAATCATTTCAAGTGCTTACACTGACGGCCGACAACAACTGAAGCCTGAAGCCTAAGTTTCGAAATAACAGAAGTCATGAGGATGCAATCATGACTTTCTAGGATTGAATGCAATCTATTTCATGTGGATGCTGCAAAAGACTCTAGAGCCGAAGGGAATTTATCTATTGAGTAAGACGAACCTATTAAATATTGGTTAGGTGATTGTGGTTTTTAGTTGGGATTTCTGTATGAATGTGTCAATAACTGTCACTTGCGTAATAGTCTTTGCTGTGACTCACGATAAGCTTCCTTGCATAAATTTTTTATAATGTTGTCTAAATGTCATCAGTCTGCATGGTTTGGTTTGTATATAATTTCATAATACCCTTCAAATGATGCATTGTCAATCATTCACCAGATTCATCTCTCTCTTATAATGATTTTTATAGTAATAATTCATAACCTACAGAAAACAGCGAGAAAACAACAATACTGTATGTCAAGCATCACAAGAATGGTGATGGTTCTAAACTAGAGGGCAGCATGAACTGCTAGATGAATTTAATTACCAGTTGTACTTTTTCGGGTTTATTCCCAACAGAACCACGTCCACCCGACTTCCGGTTCTGATCAGAAGCAGGAACTGCAGCTGAGAAAAGACTTTCAAGCTCTGACATGTCAATCTCTGGTGCCCTACAACAAAATATTAACATGATTGGTCCATATTTCTTGACTTGTTTCTAAACTTCTCTAGAATTAAGGGTTGGTATACCTGGCAGCTTCACCAGTTTTTTGAGCTTCAGCCCATAAGCTTCCTTGCACTGCTTTCGATAACTTTAACCAATGCAATGGCTTCAGTTTCTTAGTTATATGTGCTCTTGAATTTATAGTGCGTGACAAACTTCGTCCCTTTGTTGATGGAGAAATACACGGTGGCCCTAGAGAGGACCAAGACAAAGGAGAACCAGGAAACACTTCACCTGATTTTAAAGTCCCCCTCCCAGAAAGGGTAGGAGGAGGGGGAGCAGAAGGAACAGGTGGAGAGGAGCCCTTGGTGGGAGCAGGTGGTGGTGGAGGAGGAACAGGTGGAGATGTTGAAGTATTTCCATCCTGTCTGGACGGAAGGGGTGGCGGCGGTGGAGGAACAGACAAAGATGTAGAAATACTTCCAACCTGGCTGGACGTCATAGGAAAAGGTGGTGGTGGTGGAGGAGGAACAAATGGAGATGTTGAAGTACTTTCAACCTGTTTGGATGTCAGAGGAGGAGGCGGTGGTGGTGGAGGCACGGGAGAGAAAATTTTAGGATCCGTAATGTCCATTGGAGGAGGAGGTGGTGGTGGTGAAGGGATTGGAGATGAAATTTTACGACTAACAATGGATGTTGAAGGAGGAGAAGGAGGTGGTGGTGGTTGAGGCAAAAAGGATGCATTTGCAGGATGGGAAGCTAATGTTGAAGAAAAAGGAGGGGGTGGTGGCAGAGAAGCTTTAACTCTAGCTGCTATGGTATCCTTCAAAGGAGGTGTAGAAGGAGGCAGTGGAGATGATTGTATTGAGGTTACAGAAAGTGGGGGGCTAACGGTTGATAACTGCCTTTGATCCTTCGAATAGTTTTCTACTACCTCAGTGAGTGAGAATTTATCTGGTCTTAGAGTTGAAAAGTTATTAGACCGAAGTGATAAGGCAGTTGGAGGAGCGGAAGGATAAGTTAGAGAATTAGCAGCAGAAATATTCGTGGAAAGTTGGGGGAGAGGAGGAGGTGATGGGACTATTCTTTCTGTTAGGAGACTCTTAGTCTGGAGAGACTCGGGTGCAAGAGAAACAGCCAATGCTGCATTCGGAAAAGATGAAGATACAGTTTTCAGATGAGAAACCTCTGTTTCTCCTTCAGAATCAAAAACTGAGTGGCTTCCAACCGAAGCACTGAATGAGGTCCTATCGCTACTCTCTGAAATTGGCGAATCTTGCAAAATGTCGAGTGGGAAACACTCCGAAGATTGAGGCACCTGTTGGAATACTGAATTAGATTTAGCAGCATACAGTGAAAATTTAGATGTTGGACTAAATTGTTCCTTCTCTAGGATTTTTGTTTTGTTATCCATTGTGAATTTCTTCAGCGAAAGTTTTCTGGGACTTGTACTCTGAAATAAAGGACTAACTGGCGTACTCCGAGGAGAACTACTTTCTGACTTCTCTTGGGCTATGCTTAAGGCATTCATCTGATGGAGAACATTGAGCGCAACATCTGCTTTGGGATCTAACCAATCCACATGACTAAAGATCTCTTGCACTTTAGCAAATGCTTCCATGGGGAGACCTTCCTCCTCAAAGCAAACTACATCATTTGCAACAGGACACGTTGCAGCATCCATCTCAGAGAAAAGAATCTACATTCAAATGATGGCCAAAGAAAATAAGGAAGAGAAGCAGTACTAGATAATCATGCAAGGAAAAAGAGACATACCTCTGCTCGAAAGTCCTTTGGAAATCTATCTTTGCCATTCCACAAAGTGTCGATCTCTTCACGGTTGAGAATTAAAATATTAGAGCGAATAAAAGCAGTATTAAACATTGCTCTGAACATCATCTCTTCAAATTCCATGTTGTCATGCAAGGAGATGCACTCAAGAACAACATCACCTTGAATATGGCAATTTACATCAATCTTAACCAGTTCTGCTTCTGCCTGCAACAGGGTACACAAGGTTGACCTTATGGTAACATTGGGGATTTTAAGTGTATTTACAAAATAATTCAATTGAACTCCGTTTCAGTTAGCTTTACTTTGGAGTAGGCCAAGAGGGCAACAGCATAGGAAAAGTACAGGAAATGAATTTCCCTTGCAGACTAAATCATAAATTCCAAACCTCCTAGTCTAATTTGATTACTTAGATAGCTCATTTGCCATTGAACCATGAAGCACCCAAAAGTTAAAATCTTATTGGATAAAGGGTGCCTGTTTTAGCATGCAGAGCATCCAAAACCATTTAATACTAGTAGAAATTAGAAAGGGAAAAAAAATTGGTTAATTATAATCATTGCCCTTCAACTTAATGTATATTATCATGTTGAAATTAATATTGAACTTATAACAGCCAGCAGTGAGATAACACTGGGAAGTAGCACAAAGAAGTCAAGATGTTATGAAAAGAAAACAATGTATTCTTTTCTTTAGAATATTACGTGTTAGGAGATTCAAGCATCCAGCCTCTTAGAGAAAGTAGAGATACCTTAACCATTTGGCTATGTTCATATTGGCAGAAGAAAACAATACCTTAACAGTTTAGCTTTAACTCAACCCCTTATCACTTGAAAGAACATAATAAAAGATGCTTCTGGAATCAATAACATTAGGTTTGTTTTCAATCTACTTGATTCTGACAATTACAGATTAAGGAATCTCGTCACCTGTTTGTAAGTTCGGAGATTTTTGCTTCTTTTTGGAGTTGAATACAGAACTTTAGGAGTTCGATCGCTGACAAGTAGTGGATCTTGTCCATATATTCGAAATATTGGTCGGCAACCACCCTCTCCATCAAAATTTGGAATAAATCTCAAAATGATACAGTCTAAAGTGAGAGCTCTGTCCACAGGTGGCCATTCTAAGGCTACATTCCTCCTTGCGACATATTGCAGATACCTTAATTGAGAAGGAACTGGATTCATAGGAGAAAAAAAATGCAAAAGCTCCCGAGGTGCCTGCCTATAAACCATGTCCAGTGTCCTTTGCTCCCCACTATATTGCTTCCTATAAATCAAGAGAGCCGAAAGCATGAACGCTAGAACTGGCCAACCACCACGTTCACAGTGCATTAACAAAACGTTATTCTGCCCAAGGGAAAGCCAACTCTCACATGATCTTAGAAAATGGTGAAGCACTTCCATCGTCAGAACTGGGCAACCCTCGTACTGCTGAGGGTAGTCCATTATGGTCATATCAAACTTAGATAAGATATCGCCCACCTGACTTTGCATCTCTAAGATCCTAAAATTGAATACCAAGAAAGATGCGTCTACTAAATGCTCACGGAGTTGAGCCACTATTCCACCCAAATAAACTTCATAATTCTCTTCCTTCCATGAATCTGTGGTAAAACAGCAATCAAAAACTGCAGCAGAAAATACAGATACATGTTAGCCACTAAATAGTAACTTATCTCAAATTAGAATCTATTATGAAAATACCCTTCAGATGATAAGACTCGTTCAGAAGTTCAACTTCAAGTTCTCTGGAAAAAACGTAAGGTTAAGAGTATTCTCACCTCGTCAGGATACAGATAGAAGCAAGATCCTTGCGTGATTATATTCAAGTTTGAAAGTTACAACTTATCAAACACGACATTCTGAACGAAAATCAGGCAACATTTCAGACTTGGTAAAGAACCAACCTAAAAACGTTTCTAAATTAATGAATTACTCATCCAGTGCAGCAGTGGCACGTTTCCTGTAAGTACAAGTTTAAAGCCTTCTCTACCACCTAGCTTGTTTCACTTTATTGCATGAGAAATGAAGATTGAGCGATAGAGAATCTTCAAACAACATTCTATTTCCATTCCGTTCCCCATTTGTACTATCGTCCCATTCTCGCATCCGAATTTACACCATAAAAGAAGCAAAAGATAAGCTGATATGATACATACACCATAAACCCCATCATTGCACATCGAGGCAATAGAAACTGAGAATTTCCGTCTTAGTCAGGCGGTAACAAAAAGAGGACGGAATCAATCAAACCAATAAAGAACAAACAAAGACAATAAGACAGTACCATAAACTCTTTCACAGATCTCGAGAAGACCATCGGGCGGCTTCCGAAAGAACAATTTGCGCAACAACGCCATATCACCGGCCAACTAATCCTCCCAATCCCAGCCTGAAATTCGTACACATAAAACGAGAAATTGACAAGAATCGATTGATTCCGTGTCGTGAGTTCCTTTCCTGAAGCTCGAACGTTAAAGCTGAGAAATTCCCTTTCCCCTTGGCGGGTTGGGTGAATATGCACAGGGGTTTTCCCGGCAGATGGCTTCGTTAATTTCCTGTGTTTTGTTTGTTAGTAGTTTCAGTTTTCCGTACTTCTGCCATAGCTGATACCGCCAACAGGGATGACGTGGACGCCACGTTTCACCGCCATGTGTAATTCCTGTTATTTCCTTTATTTTCATTTTTCACCGTCGTATTAACAAATTTCCTTTTCGCACCGCAAACCATTTTTATTTTATAAACTTATTCAAATCTTTTTTTTTTTTTTTAATTTTAATATTTAATTTGAAGTTAAATTGTTGATTATTTCTAATTATTTATTCAACTTTGAAACTTGGGTTTCTTAGACTTTAAAATATATTTAATAGGATAAAGAATTATCAAAATTTAAATGAAAAATTCAATCCCAACAAAATTCAAAACTTTTGCTAACTATTTAAATTTTCATATTTTTATTTATTGTGTTAAGATAAAGTTTTATCATATTTATAAAAAAAAAATAATAATAATAAAGGATAACTCTTGAAATTGTCTATAGCTATAAAAAAAATTTATATATAAAAATAATAATTTCCTAACTCATTTAATATAAAGTCGGTAAGCGCAAGTGGGCCCACGGTTGACATGCAATGCCCAATTGCCGGCCCATGCTAAAAAGGAGCCCATATATCTCAATAAAAAATTTAATATTAATTCCAAAATTTAATATTTTTCTAAATGAATTTTTTCTATATTGATAGATTTATTATAAACCAAATTCAAACTTAAGGTAGAAATTAAATATGAAATTTAAATTGAAGTGTTGAAATAAGTCACTTTTATTTAAATGATGAGTAATTAAAGAAAACTTTGAATGATTAAAAATATTAAAATTGAAAATTAACCTTTTTTAAAAAAAAAAAAAAAAATTGACATTTCTTCGAGGATGTTTGGACGGTGACCGGAAGGCAGCGGCGGACTTTTGTTTCTCCTCGTGAGTTTCTCGTGGGGCGGAAAATGAGTGATAACAACGCAGCTTTGCACACTAGTGGTGATGGCTCGAAAAGGGCCACCCCTTCAATTCTATCCGTGTATTAGAGAAGGATAAGCCAAGGATTTATACCCAATTTCTCATTTCAAACCGAGGCCTCGCATACTTGAGGAACACCCACTAAGGAAATTCCCCCATTTCCACCGCCATTGCCTCTCATTCAAAGAGCCCAAGCAAGCGAAGGGGGCCTTCTTAGCTGGGATTTCTGCAATTCTGCGTATAATGGCTTGCAGACTTGCGGATTCCTTGTTTCTTTTCACTGTATGTTTCCCGCCATGTCTCATTTTTGGTTCTTGTGTTCTTCGTTTCTTATTGTTTTGGTTTGATTATTAGGGCCCCCATCAGAATTATGCTCGAACCCAGAAAATTGCATCCCATAACGCTCCGGGTATGTATTGGTATCTTCCTTTTGAGTTTTGAGCTATTCAATTAGCTGAATTATCGGCATTCACTTGATAGACTGAATTGCTTAGCAGTTGTCTGATGCAGTAGAAGGGTACATGCTTTGAAGATTGAATTCCATTTGCGTTGTTTTCTTTATCTCAATTTGGGTTGTTTAAGTTTTTCTTTCTGCTGTCCCTTTGAACATAAATAGCTTAGATTTCCATTGTCAATTTTGATGGTTCAAACATGCTTATTCCGATAGACAGGTATATTGGACGTGAAGGGGAAAATAGTATTCCAGAAGAAAATAAAGCGACAAAACTATCTACTTCCTGTGAAGAGGGCTGCAATTTTACGGGCTGTTGCCGTTCCAGTTGCACCACCATCTTCTTCAGCAGACGGTGCTGAATATCGAAAACAATTATCAGAAAGCTATGGATTCGAGCAAATTGGAGAGCCACTTCCTGAAAACGTTAGGCTAAAAGATATCATTGAGTCCCTTCCAAAAGAGGTAGTTTATTTGCTGCAACATTGTGGTGTTCGACATCGATCCCGAACTCCCGAGGCATTTGCAACTTTTCGTTGTCAAATAAAATTCTGATGATCTTCAGTTTATGTTTATAGTTACTTACATAGCCTAATTAGTTCATGTTCATGTTTCTTTTCAATTTTTAAAGGTGTTTGAGATCAATGATGTGAAAGCATGGAAGTCTGTTTTAGTATCTGTAGCTTCCTACACATTAGGCCTCATTATGATCGCGAAAGCTCCGTGGTATCTACTACCTTTGGCTTGGGCATGGACCGGAACTGCAATAACAGGGGTTAGTCTTATTGCTTTCCTATCTATTCTCTCATACTTGTTGAACTTGCAACTGGGAATACTGAAGTTACTTTCCTTTTTCCTCCTCAAGTTCTTTGTTATAGGTCATGATTGTGCTCACAAATCATTTTCAAGGAACAAGTTAGTGGAAGATATTGTGGGTACTTTGGCTTTCATGCCTTTAATATACCCATATGAGCCTTGGCGGTTTAAGCATGATCAACATCATGCAAAGACAAACATGTAGGACTAATCTCTCCCCCCTCTCTATCTCTATCAAAAACGCTTATTTATCCGTATCTTCTTGCATATGCATAGTTTGATATCGTTCCATCATATAGTACGAAGACATCTAGTTAAGCAATGCAAAGGCTCTGATCATTAGTATTGGGAGAACAAAATGAATGGGGCTTAAGGTGCCATTATCCATAGCTTGATAGTGCGATGGTTTTTACGCATATCTTATTTTCCCGACACTGTCGAGCATGCAATCGTTCTTCCTTGTATCTTTGGATCAATTAAGCTTGAAAAACTAAATGTATGACTATGAAAATTAGGAATCAATAGCAGGATGACTTAGGTTTCTCCCTTCCATCTTTTATTTTAGCTGAAGTTCGATTTTTATTCTTATCCACGCATGTAGGCTGAAAGAAGATACAGCTTGGCATCCTGTGTGGAAAGAGGAATTTGATTCAGCACCTCTTCTGCGTAAAGCAATCGTATATGGATATGGTCCGTTTCGTCCGTGGATGTCTATAGCTCATTGGTAAGTCGGATGGTTCCTTTGCAAGAATAACTCGACTTTAATATCGAGATCTCTTGCATGTGATTTATAACCAATTTCTTGCTCTTTCTTTCATTAATATGCAACAATCTGTTCTTATGCATAATAGGTTGTTGTGGCACTTCGATTTGAAAAAGTTCAGACCAAATGAAGTGAAAAGAGTGAAGATAAGCCTAGCTTGCGTTTTTGCATTCATGTTTATTGGATGGCCATTGATCATCTACAAGACCGGAATTATTGGATGGGTCAAGTTCTGGTTAATGCCATGGCTAGGCTACCACTTTTGGGTAACATCATTTTTTTGGTTCAAGAATTTAATTGTTCTTTTAGTCACTGTTGTTTACCGACCTACAGTTGTGTCGATAAAAATTACTTTTTATTTCTTGCTTAGATGAGCACTTTCACCATGGTCCATCACACTGCTCCCCATATACCGTTTAAAGCTTCAGAAGAGTGGAACGCAGCTCAAGCACAGCTCAATGGAACAGTTCATTGTGCTTATCCCCAGTGGTAAACTATAAGTTTTTTCATTGTTTGGGCTAGTTCTAAGCTAATAAGGTGTGTTTAGGTCTAAGCTGCTAATTTTATTTTCTCCCATCGACAGGATCGAGATTCTTTGCCACGACATTAACGTGCACATTCCCCACCATATTTCTCCAAGAATACCGAGTTATAACTTACGAGCAGCCCACAAGTCTCTTCAAGAAAACTGGGGAAAGGTAATGGCATTAACTGAATCCATGTCTGCATTGTCTGCCTTGTATATTGCATCTATTTTCCCCTATTGATTCTAACAATCTAGTTCTTTGTTCCATTCCCCACATAGCATCTGAATGAGGCTTCATGGAATTGGCGATTAATGAAAACGATCATGACGATATGCCATGTCTACAGTAAAGAGGAAAACTACGTCGCTTTTGACCGACTCAAACCCGAAGATTCTTATCCCATTACATTCCTCAAGAAAGTTATGCCTGATCTTGCTTGATTTATCTTCAACCTTTAGGACATACAGACACTTTGCTTGTTTCTTTCTCCGCAAACTTTGAGGAATGAATGGAAGGAATCTTGGTGGCCTGCCTTGTACTTAGTTAACAGAAAGTAATGATTTGGTGAACCATAAAAGAGAGACCATGTGATTTCTGAAACAGAGAAATGTTATGTTTAACAACTTTAGAGCCGTAGGGGTTTGGTTTTGATTCTTTTGGTATTAGCAGTTGTTTCTCTCTGCTTGTCCTCTCCATAGATTGGTATCACTTTCACCACCAGATCTTTGGTTGGTTCATATCTCAGTGAGTGTTCGTTTAATAAAACTGTCCTTTTCTTAAGAACAGAGGTTGAGATGAAAGAATATTGAGATTATTAATTCATGTAACAATGGCAAAATCCATACAAACTGTTCGCTCTAACACTTCCTCTAATTTTTTCGTTCTGGTTTCTCCGAATCAAGAGGTCCTGCTATGTACATCTTTGTATTTCTTCACCTAGCCTATATCTTACAAATCTAAAAGCCAAGAAGAGAACCCTTTTGATATCAGGAAGAAGCAAACCATTAGGTGAATGTTCATAATACGGGCGCAGGTGGTGTCTCCCATATGTCGAAAACATTTTCCTCGCTGTGAAGTGCGAAAAGGCGATCCCCGCCAATAGAGAAGTCACAGATTGAACCACCAAAGCTTCGTCGGAGCCGGGACGTTAAAACCCAGTCAGGTCCACACAGTACTGATATGGAATCATTCATGGATGAAAAGAGTTGCCCCTCATGTAATGCTAACTTGGGATAGCATGGCTCTTCTGGCATCTTCCCTTTCATTAGCCTACTTCTTGAACTCCACCTTATGCTTCTTCCTCCGCTGCTGCTTCTCAAATCCAAAAACCCCAAATCTTCGTACTCGTTTACGACACAGATTGAACTGTTCTCTTCCATGGCTATGGCGTCTCGTACTCGCTTCTCATCTACAGTCACTGGAGCTCCAATGTCCGACCAAGACCAGACCATTTTCTTCTCCCTGAAATCCAACAGGCTAATGTAACAATTGTCTTTCCTAGGAAACAGAGTAGCAACCAATAAGCAATTGGTTCCATTCAACCATTGAAGCTTGTCGGCGTCCCCAAGTGACCAACCTGCAGGTTCATAGAAGAAATCTGTTTGTTTTCCTGTCATTTGATCCCAAACGCCAATGCCATACTCATTGCTTCTACCTTTACAACTAGAGAATATTTTATAATCTGAACTGAAGCTTAAAGCTCCGGCTGTGCAGCTCTTTACCTGATTCTCATGACTCACTTGAAACTTATGCCGGAGCTGCCCGGTCGACTTGCAGAACAGGCCCATTCCGCCGTCGCCACGGCCTAATCTCTCACATACACTGATCATGATATTCTCCTCGTCGATCCACCCTACGTCGTTGACTCGCTGATAATCGAGATTGATCGGAGGGTGTTCGTCAAGCATCCAATCGTAGACGTGAACCATACAGCCATGAGCAATGCAGCAACCACCATCGGGACCAGCTCGGATGGCAGTACCATCTCCCGGGGCTTGGCCCGTCACAGAACGGGAAAGCTTCAATCTATTGCCGTCGAATTGGCCCCATTTGGCAGAGCGGAAATGGTCCTGCAGGCCAAAGAAGAGAGCCTCTCGATAGAGGAGTTTCTCCGGCACATTCGACGGAACGTAGAGTTCTCCGGTGCGTAAGAGATCAAGAAGCACGGCGAAGCAATCAGGGTTCCGATCAATGAAGAATTCATCGGAATTAAGGGATTGTAAATCCCAATTGTCATCGAAAAGTGACCCAAATAGAGAATTCCGGCGGGCATTCGCGATAGTTGTAGCCGTCGTTTCAAACATTCTACCCCCAACATTGAATCTCACCCTATCTTTCTGAATTCCCATGATTAAGTTCCCTAGAAATGGGAAAACCCAAACGGGGTTTTGCAATTGGAAACCGATTAAACTTCCCCTTCAAGATAAACCAAATTTCTCGAGGTATTGCAGGAGAGTCAAAACAGAGGAATTATCTCTCCCGCGTAGTTGGAGAAAACAATTAGGCTAAACTTAGAAGACAAAATAACCTCAAGATAATCAAACATGAACAGAGCACTGAATCAACAAGATCAAGAAGCTTGTAAGAGAGAGAGAGAGAGAGAGAGAGAGAGAGAGAGAGAGATTACACACGTCCCAAGCTGAAAACAGAGGAAATCAAAATAATGGACGAAATTAATGGTCTGTAGATACTTATTTTGAAAACTATGATCTGGGTTATGAAGAATGGTGGAAAGAGGAGAAGGGTTTTTAAGTTTATTGGATTTGGTGCACAGGAATTAAAGAGTTTGGAGCGGTTGGATTTCAAAAAGTTGACTCTCCTCTCTCTCTCACGTTCATGGGGGGTCTGGCCTTTTGCCTTTGGTCCGGAGTTTCGACAGAGTATAACTTCAAATAAATAAATAAATAAATAACAAATGAAAAAAGAAATAGGTTGAAATTTCGTCCACGTATCTCCTTATATTTTAGTTTCTATATCTTCAATTATTTCATTTTTTATTCTATACTTTTAATTTCTTTTAAAGTCTATTTTGTTGATTTATTACTTTTCTAAAAAAAAATTAATGATTGTTGTATAAAGTTTGAAAAAAAAATTACGAGTTCATATTTTTAGAAAAAACAAATACTCGTAGTCGCATAATTATTAGTGAGCAATTATGGAATAATTCTTTTATATTCATAGAGATAGGGGACATAATTCACATGAATATGGTAAGTCTCGCTTGGGCTACTTTAATGGTAGTCTTTACATTTGCAGATCATTTGATTGGACTGAAATTTGGAATGGGTCGTTGAGTTTATTCCTAGTCATAGTCTTCGTATTTTCAACCATGTTTAGTTATTTATGTTAACATTTTAAAATTTACAGACAAATTAAAAACTAAACTCAAATTACAATTGACTTTTAATTCATTTATGTCAGTTAATAAAATATCAGCTCTCGCACCCCTAAGGAACCGTGTCTTCTGGACATAATTTATGTCACTCCCCTCTAATTGCATTAATTAAAAAGGTAGACCTGTGAAGTTGTTTAATTACAGTTCACCCCCCAACAATTTCATTTATTTAATTGGATAATAATATTTTGAAAGACATTAGGGAATTAATACGGTCCTATCATTGTTGAATACGTTCTACTAATAATTTGCTTTTTTTAATTAAAAAAAAAAAAAAGCACCATGAATATAATTAATACTGTTTAAAAAGAATAATATTTATTTGTATATATGTTTTGCAATTATAATTACAAATAAATAAATTATATGATTTTTAATTGTTTTTCTATATATGTTCTACCAAATCATTACTTCACGCTCCAGCGAGAAACTTCCTCTCTTTTTAATTATTTTTTTTTAATAATTATTTTATCTATTTTATTTAAATATTTATTTGTGTAAGATACATCATCCCGTTACGTTAAAGAAAAGCATCGATATCGAGGCGCAGAACTCTCTTAATTTTATATTTCTTTTTTTATTTTATTTTCTAATAAATATTTTGATTCTTTTTTCTCCCAAATAAATACGTGCCATTAGGACATTAGTTTATAATAACATCAAATAATTGAATATATTCTTTTAAAAAATCATTAAAATTATGGGTTTTTTTTTTTTTTTTTTTTTTTTT
>NW_019268519.1:2241683-2257574 GCF_002738365.1 Cucurbita moschata | reverse complement strand
TTTTTTTTTTTTTTTTTTTTTTTTTATAGCTGTAGGGATTTAGACAATTATTCAAAACCAAAATAAATTAGAAATTAGAGTGAATAAAAATATGGAAATTAGATTATTATTATTATTATTATTATTATTATTATATAAATGATTGAGGTTGTTGGAATGGGAGATGGGTGAATGATAATACTCAAAGCATCCTCAATTTTTCTTGAACTTAAAGTGATTAAGAGAGGCTTCTTCAAACGTCACACCATTTATTTTTTGGGTTTATATTCAATTATATAAAGTATATTTATTCTTAAAATCAAGGCCAACACACAGAATAATTGGGCTTTAAACAGAAATCACAGGCCCATATAGGAGTTGACCAATACTTGGGCTTATTTATAAAGCCCAACTGAGCCCAATAAATAGATACTCTCTGTCCCTTTAATTAAAATTTTAGTTTTTTTAATAAGGTTTTCTCATTATAAATAAATAAATATATAAGCGAATTTATGTATTAAATAACATGTCTAAATAATTATTTGTTTGCGGTATAAATATATAAGCGAATTTTTAATAACGTTTTTAATTGATGTGTGTGCGGTATTAAATACAATACGAAATCTTTTTCATAAATAAAAAAGTATTAGTAGATTTTTTAAAAATAATTTCGTTGTTATTATTTATTAAACATTTTCCTTTTTATTTATTTCTTTAAAATTCCAATGAATAATAATAATAATAATAATAATAAATGTATTTAAAGTTTGTGGGGATCATGTTTGTGTTTGTACAACCACTAATAAATTTCAATCATTAATTGTTTGAATTTTAAATTTTATATAATATAATTTTGGTATTTATCTAATGTAGACAAATATTGGGAAGAAGGTTTAATTTTTTAAAAAAATAGGGTAAAAAAAGTGATTATTAATTAGGATAAGAAAGCAACATTTACTTAAAGATTGAGGAATGTTTGTAATTATGAAAAGTCATTATGTCTGTTGAGTTATTTTTACTCAATTAATATTCATCATTAATCCCTTTTTTTCTTTAATTTTTCTCTCTAAAATTGCATGCTCCAATGCAAAATCATTTAACTAACTTTAATTTAATAATAATTTATATCTCCACAAATACTTGGTAATTATTATTTGGGCCCATAATCTTTTTTTTTTTTCCTTTCTTTTAATTCATTTTCATATATTTGAATTAATAATGTTCATGTATCTTTAAGTAATTATTTAATTTCTATTTCAATAAAGTATTTTCTTTTATGGTACTTATGGCACCCACATTATAATATTAATATTTTAAAGTAGGGTGAATTTAGAATTATATCATAAAGGCATGGGATAAAAAGTAGAGATAATTTTGTAGCAATAATATTATCTGTAAAAACGTATACAATAGAGATAAAGTCGAGCTCGTAGTTTAAAGGATTAGAGGACATGACTACAAACAACAGTGTCAGAGGTTTGAATCTCTTCTTGTTCACAACCAGTTAATAAGGGAGGGACTTTTCTCTTTGGATGTAGAAAAATCGTGATTACGATAGCAGTACTTTTATTTGATTTTTATGTGAAGATTGAGAAAGATGACTTTAGGTGAAGCTTTTTCTTGACTTGGTTTCATTTCTCTTTTGCTTCGCAACTCGTCTTAACACATGCAATACAACTTGTTGCATACTAGAGCATTCTTTCATCCATCGACTTTATCTTCACTGAGTGTTCTTAATCCAATGCTCCCAAGTTGATTTAGGGAGTTGTTAGGAAAATTTTCGAAATGAGGGAAATATGAATACTCCATTGAACGAGAGTAGAGTTAGCATAATTTCTTAATAATGCAGGGTCAAACTACATAAAAATAATTAATTATACAAGAGATATCTGAAACAAACCTAAAGAACAAGTATGCATTCAATTTTCTTAGGTAACGAGAGTACTAAATTCTCTTTGTTTGTACTATGATTTTGTCTTAAAAAAAAAAAAAATTAAAAAGAATGCTAACATAATACGTAATAAATGGAAGGGGCATCAATGGTCCGTTCATACCAGAGAAATCACTAACACAAACCTAAGAAATAGAGAATACTTTCTTTTTGTTCACGTTGGAATGTTTTGTTAAAATATCTTTTAGCTATGATCTTAGACTCTACGTCATTTTTTAAAAAGTATATTAATACGACAAACAATAAATGAAAGAAGTATTCATATTCTCGTGGTATCTCATGAAGTGTATGTTTTCTCGAAGCCGGGAGTCTTGAAACATAGGACCAGGGCATTGAAAGTTGCGTTAAAAATTGAATTCTCCGCGTAGGCAAACATGGGAAGAAGGTGTGATGGCTGAGACTACTTGAATGCGAAGCCTGTCCTTCCTTTTCATGCGCATGATGATAAATAGATAGCTTTAAACACAAACTTCGCCTTCAAAAAAGTTAAGCCCTTACCTCCAAATGGGAATCTTCTAAAGGGATCTTTCTTTCTCATACTCATACTCAAAAGTTCGTATGTATTTTCAATGAGTTGGTGCTAATAAATTATGATTTTGAATATTTGATCTGTCTTTTTGGGTGTAGGAGCAGTTGGGTCTTGGAAATGATGACAGTGCCCATTTCTTCTCCTCATTCAAAGGGAAGTTTGGGATTATCAGGATCGTTTTGAATACAAATTCCCCGTTGTCCAAAACCCCAGATTTTTATTTGCATAACAAATGATGATCTGCACTCAGTCGAGAAAGAATCATTGAATTCCCACCAAGAAGTTCTGATAAATTCGCCAACCTCCTCATTTATGAACCCCAACCCTCTCTAACTCTGCCTTTTAAACTTCCTTTTCCCCTTCCCCTTCCTCATTTACACTCTCACAGTCTCTTTTTCTCATGGAAGCTCTGCTGAAATATCAATCAAATTTGCTGAACATTCGTCACTTCCAGACAAGGTAAGCTCAGAGACCGTCCTTGAAACCTAGAGATTTTGGGTGTTGCTGTTTTCGCTTTGTTTTTTTGGCCTCTGTAAAGGTTTGGGAAATGGACTGTGGCTTTTTAGAGGGTTTCAGAATCCTGGAAAGTTGCCGGAGATGGACCCGGGACCATTCACGAGAGATTCCCATGGTGGTTTGGAAAATTTAAAAGGGGGTGGGATTTGAGATTCTGGGTTGGCTCTGTGTATCGATATTTCTCATTTTCAAGGTTTTTTCCTGATGGGTTTTCGTTTGTTCGGCTCCATTTTAGTTCTTGCACTGTTCTTCAAACCTATGACATGTCAACAACCTAATACAGATGGGTTTTATATCTCTGAGTTTTTGAAGAAGGTGGGCTTGAACTCTTCTCATGTCTATAATTTCTCGGCTCCTGTTTGTACATGGAAAGGGGTTTTCTGTGACAAAGATGTAAATGTTATCGAGTTCGTGGCTTCTGGTGTTGGCCTCTCCGGCGCTATACCCGACAACACTGTCGGCAAACTCAGCAGACTTCAGAGTTTGGACCTTAGCAACAACAAAATCACTGGATTTCCTACGGATTTTTGGAGCTTAGGGCTACTCAAGAGGCTCAATCTCTCTTCCAACTTGATTTCTGGACCTCTTGGAGACAGCATTTGCAACTTTGGACAGCTTGAAAGTGTTGACATTTCCATCAACGAATTCTCTGGGAAAATACCAGAATCTATAAGCTCATTACTTAGTCTCCGAGTCCTGAAATTAGACCATAACAGGTTTGGTGGAAGCATCCCATCAGGAATTCTTAACTGTCAATCTCTGGTTTTCATGGACGTTTCGTGCAATCAGCTAAATGGGTCACTTCCTGATGGCTTTGGGGCTGCATTTCCCAAGCTTGAAAGCTTGAACCTTGCGGGAAATGGGATTCATGGCCGTGATTCAGATTTTTCTGGGCTCATAGCCTTGGCAGCTCTTAATTTATCTGGAAACTTGTTTCAGGGTTCGGTTATGGGATTGTTCAAGGAGCAGTTGAAGGTGTTAGACGTCAGTAGAAATCAATTTCTTGGTCACATTTCTCAGGCACAGCTGAATTCTAGTTATAACTGGTCTCATTTGGTGTATCTAGACTTGTCTGAGAATCAGCTCAGTGGAGACATTTTCCATGTTTTGGAGCGCGCCCTAAATCTCAAGTACCTTAATCTTGCTTGTAATAGATTTAGCAGCCTGGAATTTCCACATGTTCAATTGCTTTCGAGTTTAGAATACCTTAATCTATCCAGATCCGGCCTTATCAATCACATTCCTCCTGAAATCTCAAATTTGAGTCATTTGAATACTCTTGACATCTCCCAGAATCATCTTACGGGGAGAATCCCGTCTTTGAGCGTCAAAAACCTCCAGATTCTTGATGTTTCACGGAACAATTTGAGTGGAGAGATCCCCCTATCGCTCTTAGAAAAACTTCCATGGATGGAGAGATTCAACTTTTCCTACAATAACTTAACCTTCTGTGATTCAAATATTTCCTTCAAAACCCTCCAAGCAGCCTTCCTTGGGTCAGCAAATAGCTGTCCCATTGCTGCAAATCCGAGTCTTTTCGTTAGAAAACCCAGTAAACATGAGGTCTTGAAGCTGGCTCTGGCTGTTACTTTCTCCATGATCTGCTTACTTCTAGCAGTGATATTTCTAGCATTTGGATGCAGAAGGAAAAGCAGGACGTGGGTCGTAAAGCAGGCCTCTTACAAAGAAGAGACTAATATTTCAGGGCCTTTTTCTTTCCAGACTGATTCAACCACATGGGTGGCTGATGTTAAACAGGCAACATCGGTTTCGGTAGTAATTTTTGAGAAGCCATTGTTGAATATAACCTTCGCTGACTTATTATCTGCAACTTCGAATTTCGATCGGGGCACTCTATTGGCAGAGGGCAAGTTTGGCCCTGTATACAGGGGATTTCTACCTGGAGGAATTCATGTGGCTGTGAAAGTTTTGGTTCATGGTTCTACATTGACAGAACGGGAAGCTGCAAGGGAACTCGAGTATCTTGGTCGTATTAAACACCCCAATCTTGTACCATTAACTGGATATTGCTTGGCTGGGGATCAAAGAATTGCCATCTATGATTATATGGAGAACGGGACCTTGCAGAATTTGCTCCATGACCTGCCATTGGGTGTTCAAACAACGGAGGACTGGAGCACGGATACATGGGAGGAAGTTGACAACAATGGAATAGAAAATGTTGGTTCAGAAGGTACGTTAACAACTTGGAGATTCCGTCACAAAATTGCACTAGGTACTGCTCGAGCACTCGCATTTCTTCACCATGGGTGTTCGCCTCCAATCATTCACAGAGATGTTAAGGCCAGTAGCGTTTACCTGGATTATAACTTGGAGCCCAGATTATCAGATTTTGGACTGGCTAAGGTTTTTGGGAATGGTCTAAGTGAAGAGATCTCCCGTGGTTCACCCGGTTACACGCCACCAGAGTTCTTACAGTACGAGAACGACTCTGTAACACCAAAAAGTGATGTATACTGCTTTGGTGTTGTCCTGTTTGAGCTTGTTACTGGTAAGAAGCCAATTGGAGATGACTATCCTGAAGGAAAAGAAACAGATTTGGTGAGTTGGGTTAGAGGACTTGTTAGAAAGAATCAAGGATCAAGAGCTATTGATCCGAAAATTCGAGGTACAGGACTAGATGATCAAATGGAGGAGGCCCTTAAGACTGCATACCTATGCACAGCCGACCTTCCATCTAAACGACCGAGCATGCAGCAGATCGTTGGACTTCTCAAGGACATCGAATCGATGGCTTAGACGATGAACAATCAACAAGTAAAGCATTGGGGTTCTCTTGGGCTCCCTTCTCTGATGCTGCAAGGGGGAAGTGTACAGATTAGTCATCCTGGAAAGATACGTTTTCAAAATGTTTATGTATTTCTTCTTTCCTCATGTCATTGTGCAACATCAGAATTTTATGTCAAATATAGAGTTTGGTCCTGGGAACTGAAAAATGAGGAATTTCCACCAAAGTTCATAGCTAACTTAATAAACTAGCTGATATGACCAAGCAATTTTCATCTCAAGCAATTAAGCCGAACAACTTTATCTTTTATATGATATGAGAGGATGACAATCACTTTCTTATTACTATTTAGACAATCCCCGATCCTTACTAGAATAGATAGGGGACAGAGGATTCTTATTAGTTTAAAATAGCCTTAGCCTCATTTATTTTCGGTGAAATAGCAGCTACGCCCCTTGGTCCCGAGAGTTTGGACTAATCCCAGTCTCTTGAGCTCTTTATGGCAGCTAGTCTAGATCGATTCCTAAGAGAATTGAAAATCTCTCTTTGTTAAGGTAAAGGAGATATTGGAAATTCTAGACAAAAAAAAAAAGGTTTGGAACCTTTAGCCCAGACAAGATGCACCTTTCTCTCTAAACCTAGAAGCAATTCAAGCGGTATGAAAATCTATAAACCTAGGTAGGTTGAGGATGCTGCTGGTGATATCCAACCAATGCGTTAGTCCTTTTCCATCATTCTTTTCAATTGAGGGGGCCTCCAAGAGACCTTCAACTTGCCGTGAGCTTTATGGAAATAAAACCATCGCTCACGCTTGGGACCATTGTTGGAGCTCAAATCTATTTCATGTACTTTTGGCTGTAAACAAGAGACATCCCTTTGCATGTGCACCCCTCTGCCCATTATGCCAATTCAGGTAAGTTTTATGAACTTATTTCCGTCAATCAACATTAAAACTTGAAGAACATTCATGTAAATATGATCGCAAAACAGCCCAATAGTAGAATTAAAAACAACGATCCCTCCACCAGCAAAGAACAACCACAACATCAAACGAGGGAAGGGGGAAGGAAAAGAAGCATTTACTTGATTAGATGGAGTTTGTGGCCACCAACTCCTTTCAACAGCCACAGCCATTATTTAAAAATCTCATGCCTGCCTGTTGACCCCACCAGCTGAGCTTGGCATTTTTTCAAACAGTTAAAGGACAATGCGAAAATGTGAATCTCACGCATCACCCCACTTAAGGATTTGGTGGATTGATGGAGGCGTGTGATGCTGAGTAACATGCCCATTGCCTCTCTACTGAGCCGACAACATTTCCAGTCCCAAAATTGAGTATATAAACTTATAATCGCTTCAAAAGTTGTAGTAAAACAACAAGAAAAACCAAAGATATTCACGTTTCTAAAGAACTGATGTGACCACTCACAAACTATTTATCCATGCCCATCACTCCAATTTTGTTACACAATATTATTTTTGGGTGTGATAAGAATAAAGATAAAAATTAAAGGCTACTTTTGCAAAAATGTGTGGAATATTTTGTAATGACTTTGGATTAATTTTGCAATAAAGAAAAAATGAAAAGAAAAAGCATGGATTCGTTTGATATATTTCTATGCATGCTTGAAATAGTCAACAAAATTCTTATTCTCTACGCCTCTTACTTTAACCAAATAAATAAAAATATTATCATAAATATCAAAAATGAATTTACGAGTTTATAAACTTTTAATTAATTAACTTTTTAATTCGGCCAAATTTGAAAGGCCCTACCAAGATTTGACTAAATAAATTCCAAAAGCTTTGTAATCATAACCTTCTATATATATATATATATATAAGTTGGAGGTTCTTTGTTAACATTTTTAAAGGAAAAATGCAATGTGTCACGGTCATGGTTGTTCAAAACGTGTTGTTTGTGACTGCGTGTTACATGTTCCAGTCATGCTCGTTCAAGATAGGTTGGGCATTCCAAACCATTTTTACTTGCTTCTATGTTAGATAAATATTTACTATTCTTGTTCTGTCAATAAAGGATGTATGATTGGATACCAAAATCATGTTTACACTGCTTGGTGCTAAAATGCCCCAAAATGTACTATAGGTGGACATGACTAGTTGTCAACTCTTATTATATGAATTATATACTGTTAAAGTCGTGGTTGTTACTTATTCGCTTTTAGCCTATAATATTGCTTTCTTTAAAATTATTTTCAACGTATGTTCCTCTCTCACGTTTTCTAAACACATTTATCTCAAACATGATTCGAGGCTCGAGCATACACCAATATTGTCGTGAAGTTCGAATCTCACTCGACTAACTTATTCTCTATTTTAGAACAATTGTCGCATAATCGTTGTCCTGCTGCTACAAGGGCGCGATTGTGAAACAGTACTCCTAGTGCAAATGGATTTTTTTTTTTTTTTTTTTTTCTCATGATATACCAATAAGAATGGAGGACCCCTAGGTACATGATTGTTAGAATGAGGATTGGTCGATTTGATGCGAGAGAGGTATATGTACAATCGGATTTTGTGGTATATTTATTTGTAGTGAGTGGGGCCTCTTTCTCGTTAAACGGCACATAAAAAGTATCTTTACGTAAAAGAATGTCTACTTTAATTTACCAAAATGAGAGAATCGAGAGGCCATGGTACGGTGCAAAGAAGAACCATGAACCTATAAAACGTAACGAAAATCTAATTAAAATTACTTCAAATTCAAAGATTTCGGAATAATCATGTGATTAAATACGAAAAAAATGAGTATTTTGTTTGAAATAAATTTAATTTTATATTTAAAATGGATGAATATATATATATATCATAAAATTAAATACGACTATATTTTCTTTCTCGTTGGTCTTTTCGGAAAGCAAAAATATAAAGCAATCCGAATATTAAAAAAAAAACGCCATGCATGGAAAAAGCGGTACGAAACGGCGATTGGAATGCGGGAGAGAGAAATCCAACGGCCACGATTTCATCTCTCTCAATTTGGAATTTGTGCCTCTGAAAAAGTCTGGAATATTAGAGCGGATTGCTTCGTCGTCTTCTGTAAGGGGACATTGAGGACTGTGCGTGTGACTTTGCGAGAGCAACACAGAACAAGGGCCTGAAATCGAGGAGGGACAAACGACGGTGCAGCGATGTCGGACGAGGAGCACCACTTCGACTCCAAGGCCGACGCCGGAGCGTCCAAGACTTTCCCTCAGCAAGCTGGTACCATTCGCAAAAATGGCTACATCGTAATCAAGAACAGGCCCTGCAAGGTTTCTTCCTTTTTCTTTTTTCTCCATACCGTTTTGAAACTCGCGTTGATCATCCATGGATTATATTTTGGGCTTTTTTATAATCTTTTTGAGCTTTTCGACTACATTCTTTATTATAATTTTTCTTTTTATCTCTCTGTTTTCTGAAAGGGTAGACGTTTGATTGCTTCGCTTGTTTCGATACTTCTATTTCTAAGTGAAGATGGTCCCTAACTTTTAACTCGGTGACTAATGATTATAGCAATTGTTACTCCCTCATTGATTTAGGTTATTTTCCCCTTTAATTTCTCTTTGTGGGGCCTTCTGCTTTTGGGTTCCTTAAAGTATTTATTGAATAGTTCTACACAAGTATTGTGGATGAATTATAAAGTAAGTTTTCCTGAAAGGATTTTGGTTGTCCTTTTGGGGCTTTCCCATCCAAACTTCCCTCAAAGTTTTAAAATGTGATCTCACAATAAACTATTGAATAGGTCGTGCAAGATTTGACATAATTGGTTTGGTGTAAGTGCAAGACTGAAAAATTCAGGGTCACGGGTTCATTATCTTTAATGGCAAGTGATTCTTTCACTTCAGTTGGATCAGGATGCGTAATGAAATATGCAGCCTTGGTCTGCCAGAAATGTAGCTTGTGCATGTGTTGTTCTTATTAAGTATTTTGAGATGGACTTGGCTTATTGACTTGTTGAGTTTCGCTATGGGACATGCCGTTAAACAGTTTAATTGGGTCATGCTGTCATATCCTATATACACCATTATCGCCAATGTCCCTGTTGTGTTGCACATTAACAAACAATGAGGTAGATGTTAGGCTAAAATGTTAACAGCGGATATAATCTTCATGTTGCAATTATCTTCTTAGTATTAATAGAACTTCTTTGAAGTGCATTAACGATGCTTTGAAAGAAATGTTTTTGAAGTGGATTTGCTTTGCTTCTCATTCCCAGCAAGATTTCTTGCTATATGTCACAATCGCACTCTTTCTTGCTATATGTCACAATCGCACTCTTATGGAACGCTTGTAAGCGATTGTGCGATACTTACTCTTGAAATCGTGTCTCTTTCAGCCGTATGATGTATACCCAAGCCTTTGGCCTCATTTTAAGAAGAAGGTTTTAGAAAACGGGGCAGAAAAAGAAAAAGATTTGAGAGAGAGAGAGTTTGGAAAGAGAGTTTGAAAGCAAGATTAGAACCAACAAATAAAGCAATGTTATAAGCTAGTAAGTAAAGAGGTAACATAACAGCTTAGATAACATATAACTCTGGGTAGGAAGAATTGACGACGAATTGCATCTCCTTGTAGTACATTTTAAGACATTTCAGGTCTACTAGACATAGACATTATTTTGCCAAAACATCATACGCTTAGAAAATACAATAAGAAACTATACATCATGAAAGCGATAAAGGAAAACAATAAAGTGGTCAACACAAGGGGTTTGACATGCAATGGGCATGTGGCCATGGGCAACTCACTTTGGACATGATCGTGACACTATGCATGTCTCCTTGTGTTCCTGTCAAATATGATAATATTGCTGAAATTTTACTCGTGGGCAGCTCATGACTTCCGCTACTTACCACGGCAAATACCATCGGTTTTTTCTTGACTCTCTTCCATTCAGGTTGTTGAAGTTTCCACTTCAAAAACTGGAAAGCATGGACATGCGAAGTGTCACTTTGTGGCAATTGACATATTCAATGGAAAGAAACTTGAAGATATTGTTCCTTCTTCTCACAACTGTGATGTAATTTCTTTGCAACTCTCTTCTCATGTTTGATTCTATTCCTCCAATGGAACTGTTTTCATTATTCTTCATATTTCGGTGCTTTCGCAGGTTCCCCATGTTAATCGTACTGATTATCAGCTGATTGATATATCTGAGGATGGTTTTGTAAGTTTTAATCATACTTTTACATGATGTTTCTTTATACACATCCCTTCTGTAAGTTCATAAAAAGATAAGATGCCTAAGCCCACCGCTAGCAGTTATTGTCCTCTTTGGACTTTTCCTTTCGGACTTCCCCTCAAGGTTTTCAAAACGTGTCTGCTAGAGAGAGGTTTCTACACTCTTATAAAAAAATGCTTTGTTTTCCTCTCAACTGTTGTGAAATCTCACAATTGGAATCCTGCAGTCCTTGTAGCATGACAATCTCGAGTCTTGACCGATGGATACATAATTTTGCAGGTCAGTCTGCTTACTGAAAATGGAAACACTAAGGATGACCTGAGGCTTCCGACCGATGATAATCTGCTTACGCAGGTACACATGATGATACAGTTAAGTCATTACTATGTAGCTTTCTGCAATGTCATAAATTGTTTCATTCATTTTCATGTCAATAGCTTAAAGATGGGTTCGCTGAAGGAAAGGATCTTGTTCTAACTGTTATGTCTGCAATGGGAGAGGAGCAGATCTGTGCTCTCAAGGACATCGGTCCTAAAGGCTAAACACAAAGCTTTGGCTACATCTGATGGCTTAAAATCTCCCAAACCAAAGTTCTATCAAGTATGTTACATGTAATAAAACCATATTATCAGCTCTACTTAAAGCTTAAACACTACTGATCCTTGGACAATGCCGAAAGGATTGGATACATATTTTACGCTATAAAACTGCCTGTTGACAACGTATCATTTGAACCCTTTTGAGTTTGCCAAAGATCTTGGAATCCGCTTGTTCAGGTGGTCAGCCTGAAATGAAATAGGAAGATAAACGAACGTTTGTGCTGTTCATCTGGTCTCTTTTCCCTTTATTCTTTCATTAAAGGTTATTATTAAGGGCATTTTAGGCAATGAGTGGCTGTTGTTTCCACGATCCAACAGAGGAAAACAAGTTCGACCTTCACGATTATATGATATTGTCCATATAAACTCTCATGGCTTTGCTTTGGTTTCCCGGAAATGTCTCATACCAATGAAGATGTATTTCTTGCTTATAAATCCAAAATTAGCCAATGTGATACTCTCTCTCGACCGTTTACTACTAGGTACTACTAGAATGACGAGAGTCAATTTGACTCATTATTGTTCAAGAAGTTTCAAACTTTTGCTCTCGTATTTTTAGGTGTATGTTTGAATTAGGTGAAGTGTATTCCAGAGTGTTTTTAGGTGTATGTTTGAATCAATTGAACAGGAGTGTTTTTAGGTGTATGTTTGGATCAATTGAGTATGTTTGAATCAATTGAACTGGATTCAAGTTTAAAGTAGTTAGACTAAGTTAAGTTTTGATGTGTCATGTGTCTTGTGTCTAGGCAGTAAGGCAATATGACAATATGACATTTGTTAAAAAGGCTTAAAAAATATGACAACATGACATTTGTTAAAAGGCTTAAAAAAGGTTAAAAAGGTTGATTTTTCTACTGATTTCTTTTCAATGTTTTGTAAAAAAAGAAAATGTTAACTCACTCAAATAAATAATTTAAAATTCTAATTGAAAATGAATAGTTTTAAAGTTTGCTGAATTTTGAGGAAAATTTCCCTCCAAATTGGCCACTTATTTATTAAATTAAAGATTAAAATTAATTATGGGTTTTAAAAAGAATACAGGGGACAATAATAATTAAAAATATTCTTTATGATTTTAATGCACAAAATCTTTGTCCAACTAAATTAAATAATAAATACCAATTATAAAGTAAACAATACAATTTTAATTTACCCCAATTTTTAAATAGAAGAATAAAGGAAGAACAGAATCTGGGGAATAACAAAAATCAGTTGCGAAAAACAATTAAATATTTAGAGAGTGGAATTAGTCAGTGTATTGAGTCAAAAGAGAAGTCCCATGAGGCCGCCTCCGCCGTGAAAGAATCCAACGGTGATCCGACCATCGAGCGAGATCGGGCGGCTGTGCAATGACGGACAAAGTGACGGTGTCCGTTACCCAAACCACCTGAGTCAACTACAGTCAAAGACACCCATGCCGATTTCGGGCTTTAAAGTAAGCGTCTCTCTCTCTCTCTCTCTCTCTCTGTGTCTCAAGACGTTTCTCTCACCTAATCTATTCTTCTATATCACTCAGACGCAGACTCCGATACTCAGAGTTTGGAATCGCCTTCGCTTCGGACATTATAAAACAAAGCTGTATTAATCGGTGACTTTACTCTCTCTCTCTCTCTCTTTTAGTTAGAAGTGGCCATGGCGGAGCCGGAAGGGTTTGATTCTAATCAACTCGGAAGCTCGAAGGCTTCTGCAGAGCAACAGGATGACGAGGAAGAAGAAATGGAAGATTCAGAGAATGAATCAGAGGTGGAGTTGGAGGAACATAAACTGAGTGAGTTGAGGACAGGTTCGTTGGTTAGTGAAGCTGCAGTGAAGGGGTCTTGCTCTCAAACCCTAGCGCCGCCTTCTGCGAATCAGTCCTCGGAGAACGGTCGGTCTGATGGTAAGTTTGTTGTTACTGGAATTGATTCTGCCACGGTGGATGGATTATTTAGTTTTTAAGTAATTGCTGTTTGTGGTTTTTTTTTTCTTTCGTGGGTGATATTTTGCTGTTGATCCTACAGGCTTGCCTAACAATTCTGCTGCCGAGTCACTCGAAGGAGTTGAATTGAAGGTAAGAAGCTCGATCACTGCCGTTTTTTTTTTTTTTTTTGTTTGTGTCTTTGTTTTTTCGTTGACAATTGTTTGCTTGTATTGGTTTTATTTGTTTAATATTGTTTGCTTAAGTCCATTGTTGAGAATTCAACTAGTAAATTAAAGGAGTTCTAAAGTAATTATGAGATCTTTTTTTGCTGATCATTCGGGTTCTTTTCGTATACCCCACTGTTGAAGTTGAATCGATCTTTCTAAAGTTAAGCTCCAGCCTCCAGCCAGTCATCAAGACTAATCGCAATCTACAAATTACTCTTGAGTACTGCTGAATTTTTCTTTCTATGTGCTGTTTAGTTATCCGTGCTTGAAAAGGATTGAATCTTTGTTCTCTTGTGCTCACATTTGTGTGAAATCATGCGTTGAAGTCAACCTCAAGTGAAAGGGAAAACATCATGTCGGCTTTTCATTTCTTGAGCTACTTCTTCTTCTTTCCAATCTTATTGGACAAATAAAAATTTCAAGTATTTTCAATTCTTCTTCGTATTAGTCTCGGTTATGCTGTTGGTGTTTGTTCTTGGTTCAATGGCATGATTTTGCAGAACTATGAGCTACATCTTTGTAGTTATTGCTGATGTTATTTCTAGGCATAATGACAATCATGCATGAGCATGCTGCTAATGAAATGTCGTGGATTAAAACAGAATGTGGTTATTGGTTATTTTGAATAAAAAGAAATATATTGGATCTATTAGCATAGTTTCAATCCTTTTCTTTTGATTATTTGAGAGAAGAATCATTGTTGTGAATCATGGATGAATGAGCGGCCTAGTTCAGAGTCAATGTCATATAAGCGTGGCATGTCAATACTTTTTACCTCCATGTTAATATCTAATGCAAAATGATGTGCATTTTCACTGGACTCCATAAGGATGCAAGTGCTTTGCTTTTTTTTTTTTTTTTAATGCATTTCTATTTAGGGTACTGAAAGTGTATGCAAAAAGGGTACTGAAAGTGTATCCATAATGATGTGCATTTTTTTTTAATGCATTTTTTTTGTTAATGCAAAATGATGTACTGAAAGTGTATGAACCTGAACATTGAAAAGGTGGAAGAAAATTAAAAGCAGAACAAAAAATAACATTTTGATGGCAGGGAAAATTTATTGAAGATTTTCTCTTGCTGAATTGTATATAATTTATCTGATTCTGATTGAAATTGATCGAGATGGAGTTTCAAAACTCAATTGTCACGTGTTTCCCTGAGCAATCTTGCCATTGTCAGAGGCATCCAAATTACTGAAGGTGAAATTATTGTGAGTTCTACACATCCAAGGTATAAGCCGAGATTGCTAAAATTCTCTTCAAGGAGGGAAGAAGTGCCTATCTAGGTTTGGTCTCTGCAAGTATTCAAAAAGTGGCCTTTTCTTTTAAAGGCTAAGCTCTTTGATGAAGTAGTAGCAATATCTGAAGTGTCCTTTGTGCTTGTGCTCTGCAGGATATTTAATCAAGAGGAGAATACTTGCCTTAAAAAAATTAGTTGTGTTTTCAAATTAATACATTGATCGTGGATGCATTACATGTTACTCCTGCCGTCTATGTTGCATCATATTCATAAGCATAATATTTTGTGATCTGGCTAACCTGTATTTGTGAAATTTAGGAAATGGTAGGGAAATAGATCTTTCGTGCTTACTCATGTTAATACTGGTCATTTGCGATCAAACATGAAGCATAGACCAATCTTTTGTCATATTCATGATGTCTTCCCGCTATATTAATTTAACCATGGTTCACATCCTGTCCTTAAAGCACTTCGACTTTCTGGATTTTTTTGTCCATATTTTCCCATTATTAATACAGCAATGTTCATGTTGCTAAGCTTATCGACTGGTATTTGTCTCCCATAAAGATGTAGTTTAAGATGTTCTTTTGAATGGAAGTTTGATGATTAATCATTGACGTTATTTTCTCTATGAGCGATGGATTCATGGTATCTGGAAATGTGAAGAACAGTCTGATGTAACTTAAATTTCTTCAAGATACATTTCTTGAATAAATAAATTAGTTTTTGCTTTTAAGTCGGGAAGTGTGTTTCGAGAGAATTTCTGAGTTTGTGATACGACCACTTGAGAGTTGGTAACTTGGGCTTCTAGTATTATTCTTTGAGCCTTTTAACTTCGTTTGGACTCATGTTATATACTTTATGGCTAGTTTCTGATATTCACGAGTTACAGAATCGAGTGCATCACAATAACTTACAAGCTAGGTTCCTTATTGATGATTTGACGTTTTAGTATATTGCTGCCCTCATTGTCTTTTTTTTTTTTTTTTTTTTTTTTTTTTTTTTTTTTTTTTTTTT